>NC_142798.1:75060989-75105989 GCF_049724085.1 Artemia sp. Qi Xiang Cuo
TTTTCAAATTCTCACTTGAAAAACCATGAATTTACAAAGTCTCACTTGAAAAACCATAAAAACAGACATAAATGTGACAAAATTCATGTTTTTTCAAGTGAGAATTTGAAAATTCATGGATTTTCAAGTGAGAATGTTACAAAATTCATGGTTTTTCAAGTGAGAATTTCAACTGTTTTTTCATTCTCACTGAGAAAACCATAAACCACGTGGTACTCGTGGGAGTATAAGACCCCTCTCTACTACTATTTCCTATTTCCGACCTACTCTCCGACTGGGAAATCTGAATATGTCAATGCTACTATTTGCAGACGACATTATATCAAGGTTGGATCCATGATTTTTTTTCGGGGGGGGGGGGGGTTACTAATTTTTGACTTTTTCGGGGGGGGGGGTTACTAATTTTTGACTCATTTTTCGACTAATTTTACTGATTTTTACCTAGGTTTTACTAATTTTCGACTTATTTTCGACTCGGTCAAAAATTTCGGGGGGGGGTTCAAAACGGGTAACCCCCCCCCCACCCCCCCACCCCCGGATACGGCCTTGCATTATATTACTGGCAAAGACAAATAATGATTTACAAACTCTATTGAATCTCCTTGAAAAATATTTGCTAGAGAAGAAACTAGAGGTGAATGTCACAAAATCCCAAGTTATGATTGTTAGCAAAAAAACCTTGGAATCCGCGCCACAAATTTCGTTTAATAAAAAAGGGCTGGAAGTGTTGGAAAGGCCAAATACTTTATTTTCATCCTTTGTAAAAATGGAAAATGGACCAGTCATATTACAACAATGGCACAGAAAGGAAGAAATGCATTATTTGGCATATACAGAATCACACTAACAGCAGAAATAAGTGAACTAAGCCTCCACAAATATATATTTAATACTAAAATTATGCCTATCCTACATTACGGATCAGAAATATGGAGATATCAGCCGGCAAAGCAACTATAAACCCTTCAACTTCAATATTATAAACGAGTTGTTTCCCTTCACAATACAACACATTCTTTATTTTTAAAAGGTGATATTGATATATTTAACCTGAAATTGAAAAGATATACCCAAGTCAACAATTTTGGTTAAGACTTCTAGAACTTCCCCAGATTAGACTTGCCCGAGCAGCATATGAAGATCTTCTACTTCAGTGTAACAAAACATCATGGACAGCACAAATCAAAAGGACATTAGATGAGAATGGATTTTCAAGTTCGTGGGAGAAGGGAAAAGGGCCAGAAGATCATGAAAAGTTCTTCAAGGAATTTAGTGCAAGACTTGAAAACCAAGAAGTGCAACTATGACAAGCAGCTGTGGCTATGGCAAGCAACTATGGCAAGAGTCTTACTTTGTATAGAGAAGTAAAAGAGAATTTTGGTCAGGAGTTTTATTTCAAGCTGGGATTGCGCATTAAATATCTGAGGATTTGGATTCAGATTCGAGCAAATTGTCTTCCAATTTATGCTAAGGTTGTAAGGAAAATGAGGGAAGGTCCGGAGGCCGGGTGTAGTTGCTTGAGATGTGGGGAAAATGATTATGGGTTGGGCCATTTCCTCCTCCGATGTAAGCAACTCTCTCATTTAAGGGGATTAATTATCCAGGAGAGGGGAGATAGGCTGCTTTGTGAGTTAATGAGGTCTAGGACTCCCCGTTATATTGTGGCAGTAGGAAATTTTGTATTGATGGGAAGGATGTCAAATGAAGTGTAATTTTTCTTTAGTATTTGTCTTTGTGTATATGGTTTTAATTGGCTTTTAAATACAGATTATTATTATAGATAAGTGGCGATGGCGGAGCTACGGACTTTGAAGACAGATAAGATAAGATTTATACATAGTGAAAGACACATACAATACAATGATACACTTTTAAAGGCTCCGTGGCCTGTAAAGACACATCAAACATTGAAGTATACTTGGACTTTAAACATTGAAGATTGATTTATAAGAATTATTCATAATGAAAAGCACATACAATAATTTGAATTTTTTGAATTTATTGGAAAAGACAAATTAAGAAATATATCGCTGAATACCAAAATCAACGGTAAATTACTTATAAAAATAACAAATACTTTAACATATTCTCCCCCGTAAGGCTCTATGGCCAGGAAACAACAGGGGAGAAACAAAACTAAAGAAATAAAAAAATATATATATATTCATTAACCAGTTTTAAAATAATAAATTCACATCGCCAAAAAAAACATCCATGCTAGGCGAGGGAGTAATACATGATTCCACAAATAAAGTACAGAACCAATCCGGAGACATCAACTCATCGGAGAACCGGGAAAAAAAATAAATATTTGCAAGAAAATCTCTAACATACTTTTTGAAGATATGAAACAAGTGGCAGACTCCGGGAAAGTGTTTCAAGTCATACTACAAGCTATCAGAGGGTTAAGGTCACACCGTATTGACGGAGCATAAGGTATTTGTAAATTATTGGAATTGTGAAAAAAAGGAGTCGATTGCTCGGAAATAAAAAATATAATGCTACGGAAATAAATAAAAAATGCTACATAGGGCAGCAGGAAGCTGGCCATGTAATCCCAAAAAATTAAAAGAAGCACAAGATAGAAAATAAACATTTTCCTTTTTTCTGATCGACAGATAGCATAAACGCAAGGGAAATTCTACCGAAGCAAAGGGGACAAGAGCATCCCCCTCCTATTATGCAACCAGAAAAGTAAGGCTGAAACACTTTTATGCGGAAGGTACTCCACGAACTTGATGTTGAAGTTAAAGGCATGGCAAGAGTGTTGCAAAGGTTTGAGTTGGATGTTAGCCCGACTTCTATTTGTGGTGATTTCTGTTCGTTTACAGTTTGACTTGATTATCAGTTTTAATTTATTTTATAAATTAAAATTTTATAAATATATTTTATAAATATAAAAATTTAGTAGCAATTGTAGTAGCGATGAAATAAAGAAAAATATATTTATTTTTATTAATACCAACGAAAACACTGAAGCTGACCCAACGTCATATTTAGTAGCGATTGTAACAATATAATATTATATATTATTTAGTAGCGATGTAATAAAGAAAAATTTAGTAGCGATTGTAGTAGCGATGAAATAAAGAAAAATATTTATTTTTATTAATACCAACGAAAACACTGAAGCTAAACCAACGTCACATTTAATAGCGATTGTAATTTTTCTTTCCAGGACAAAGAAAAGGGAAAAATGAAATAAAGAAAAATATATTTCTTTCTGTTCTTTCATTCCAAACCTTAAAAATAGACCCCAACCTACCAACCAATAAAGAATCCATTTCATGTTTCATGGTTAATTCCTTATAGTTTCTATTCGTTTTACGTTTGACTTGTCATATGAGTTTATTTTTGGTCTTTTTAGGTTTCACCATCACTTTTTAGTTTTCTCTGTGATTTTTTTTGAATTATAAAGGCAAAATGCAAATAATGCAGTCAAATATATTTGCCTATAATAAGAAAAGTAACTTAACCTATAATGAAATCTGTTCATTTCTTCTTATCACACAAAAATAAAAAAAAAATAGAATGACAAATTAAAATTAACTATTCCCTGTATAAATTTTCACGGTATTAATTAGCAAGCAAAAAATTGTACTGTACTCGAGAGGAACAAAAGTTTCCATGGCCTTTTTTTTTTCCATGGTCATTTCATGGTGTTTTCAAAAGTCATTTCAAAATTTTCATGGTGTCATTTCATGGTGTTTTCAAAAGCCATGGTCATTTCAAAAGTTTCCATGGTCATTTTTTTTTTCATGGTCATTTCATGGTGTTTTCAAAAGTCATTTCAAAATGTTCATGGTGTCTTTTCATGGTGTTTTCAAAAGCCATGGTCATTTCAAAAGTTTCCATGGTCATTTTTTTTTCATGGTCATTTCATGGTGTTTTCAAAAGTCATTTCAAAATTTTCATGGTGTCATTTCATGGTGTTTTCAAAAGCCATGGTAAGTTCAAAAGTTTCAATTGTCATTTTTTTTCCATGGTCATTTCATTGTGTTTTCAAAAGTCATTTCAAAATTTTCATGGTGTCATTTCATGGTGTTTTCAAAAGCCATGTTCATTTAAAAAGTTTCCATGGTCATTTTTTTTCCTTGGTCATTTCATGGTGTTTTCAAAAGTCATTTCAAAATTTTCATGGTGTCATTTCATGGTGTTTTCAAAAGCCACGGTCATTTTAAAAGTTTCCATGGTCATTTTTTATCCATGGTCATTTCATGGTGTTTTCAAAAGTCATTTCAAAATTTTCATGGTGTCATTTCATGGTGTTTTCAAAAGCCATGGTCATTTCAAAAGTTTCCATGGTCATTTTTTTCCATGGTCATTTCATGGTGTTTTCAAAAGTCATTTCAAAATTTTCATGGTGTCATTTCATGGTGTTTTCAAAAGCCATGGTCATTTCAAAAGTTTCCATGGTCATTTTTTTCCATTGTCTTTTCATGGTTTTTTCACATGTCATTTCAATATGTTCATGTTGTCATTTCAGTGTGTTTTCAATAGCCATTGTCCATTCAAAATTTTCCCTGGTAATTTTTTTTACCATGTACTGTAAGTGTTTGGTATAATTAAATTAAAATTTATTAATTTGGTAAGGTAAGGGGGTTTTAAAATTCCCTGGACATTTCAAAATTTTCCATGGTCATTTTTTTTTCATGGTCATTTCATGGTGTTTTAAAAAGTCATTTCAAAATTTTCATGGTGTCATTTCATGGTGTTTTCAAAAGCCATGGTCATTTCAACAGTTTCCATGGTCATTTTTTTTTCATGGTCTTTTCATGGTGTTTTCAAATGTCATTTCAAAATGTTAATGTTGTCATTTCATGGTGTTTTCAAAAGCCATGTTCATTTAAAAAGTTTCAATGGTAATTTTTTTTCCATGGTCATTTCATTGTGTTTTAAAAAGTAATTTCAAAATTTTAATGGTGTCATTTCATGGTGTTTTCAAAATCCATGGTCATTTCAAAAGTTTCCATGGTCATTTTTTTCCATGGTCATTTCATGGTGTTTTCAAAAGTCATTTCAAAATTTTCATGGTGTCATTTCATGGTGTTTTCAAAAGCCATGGTCATTTCAAAAGTTTCCATGGTCATTTTTTTCCATGGTCATTTCATGGTGTTTTCAAAAGTCATTTCAAAATTTTCATGGTGTCATTTCATGGTGTTTTCAAAAGCCACGGTCATTTCAAAAGTTTCCATGGTCATTTTTTTTCATGGTCATTTCATGGTGTTTTCAAAAGTCATTTCAAAATTTTCATGGTGTCATTTCATGGTGTTTTCAAAAGCCATGGTCATTTCAAAAGTTTCCATGGTCATTTTTTTTCCATGGTCATTTCATGGTGTTTTCAAAAGTCATTTCAAAATTTTCATGGTGTCATTTCATAGTGTTTTCAAAAGCCATGGTCATTTTAAAAGTTTCCATGGTCATTTTTTTTCCATGGTCATTTCATGGTGTTTTCAAAAGTCATTTCAAAATTTTCATGGTGTCATTTCATGGTGTTTTCAAAAGCCATGGTCATTTCACAAAGTTTCCATGGTCATTTTTTTCCATGGTCATTTCATGGTGTTTTCAAAAGTCATTTCAAAATTTTCATGGTGTCATTTCATGGTGTTTTCAAAAGCCATGGTCATTTCAAAAGTTTCCATGGTAATTTTTTTTCCATGGTCATTTCATGGTGTTTTCAAAAGTCATTTCAAAATTTTCATGGTGTCATTTCATGGTGTTTTCAAAAGCCACGGTCATTTCAAAAGTTTCCATGGTCATTTTTTCTCCATGGTCATTTCATGGTGTTTTCAAAAGTCATTTCAAAATTTTCATGGTGTCATTTCATGGTGTTTTCAAAATCCAGTGTCATTTAAAAAGTTTCGCTTGTCAGTTTTTTTCCATTGTCATTTGATGGTGTTTTCAAAAGTCATTTAAAAATTTTCATGGTGTCATTTCAGAGTGTTTTCAAAAGCCAGGGTCATTTAAAAACTTTCAATGGTAATTTTTTTTACATGGTCATTTAATGGTGTTTTCAAAAGTCATTTCAAAATTTTCATGGTGTCATTTCATGGTGTTTTCAAAAGCCATGGTCATTTCAAAATTTTCCATGGTCATTTTTTTCCATGGTCATTTCATGGTGTTTTCAAAAGTCATTTCAAAATTTTCATGGTGTCATTTCATTGTGTTTTCAAAAGCCATGGTCATTTCAAAAGTTTCCATGGTCATTTTTTTTTCATGGTCATTTCATGGTGTTTTCAAAAGTCATTTCAAAATTTTCATGGTGTCATTTCATGGTGTTTTCAAAAGCCATGGTCATTTCAAAAGTTTCCATGGTCATTTTTTTCCATGGTCATTTCATGGTGTTTTCAAAAGTCATTTCAAAATTTTCATGGTGTCATTTCATGGTGTTTTCAAAAGCCATGGTCATTTCAAAAGTTTCCATGGTCATTTTTTTCCATGGTCATTTCATGGTGTTTTCAAAAGTCATTTCAAAATTTTCATGGTGTCATTTCATGGTGTTTTCAAAAGCCATGGTCATTTCAAAAGTTTCCATGGTCATTTTTTTTCCATGGTCATTTCATGGTGTTTTCAAAAGTCATTTCAAAATTTTCATGGTGTCATTTCATGGTGTTTTCAAAAGCCATGGTCATTTTAAAAGTTTCCATGGTCATTTTTTTTCCATGGTCATTTAATGGTGTTTTCAAAATTCATTTCAAAATTTTCATGGTGTCATTTCATGGTGTTTTCAAAAGCCACGGTCATTTCAAAAGTTTCCATGGTCATTTTTTTTTCATGGTCATTTCATGGTGTTTTAAAAAGTCATTTCAAAATTTTCATGGTGTCATTTCATGGTGTTTTCAAAAGCCATGGTCATTTCAAAAGTTTCCATGGTCATTTTTTTTTCATGGTCATTTCATGGTGTTTTCAATAGTCATTTCAAAATTTTCATGGTGTCATTTCATAGTGTTTTCAAAAGCCATGGTAATTTAAAAATTTTCCATTGTCATTTTTTTTCCATGGTCATTTCATGGTGTTTTCAAAAGTCATTTCAAAATTTTCATGGTGTCATTTCATGGTGTTTTCAAAAGCCATGGTCATTTCACAAAGTTTCCATGGTCATTTCATGGTGATTTTATCAGTCTGAGAACCTATGACCGACATTCTTGCTCAGAATTAAAATTTCAAAAGTAAAGTATTTGAACAGTGTGAAGTTAAAAAACCAACCTTACCACATAATATGCAGAATGATTGTACCTAACACATTGGGCATGCATACCCGCTGTACTTTACCCCAACCACTCCCCCCAAATGTGCAAATATATAGCCCAAATTTGTTTCTAAAGAATTGTATTTTTATCTTACTTTGGTATACTTCTTTAGGATTGAGCGTCAGAGAAACATATTAGAAGAGTATTAGATAGGGGGTATATCATACAAGTACCATTAAATCATTCAAAGGAAAAATTCGGTCATCCAATTGCTGCTTTATATTCGATTTGATTGTCGATTTTGCAGTCTATCTCACTTTCGTAGCACCAAAATACCTCGTAAGACTTGAAACTGAAAAACCGGTTCGAGAGAAAAAATTATAGACGCCATCTTGAACCCATATATGCTTTGATATCCAAACTATAAATTTTAAATTAATTTTGTTAGTTTTTAGCTAATTTTGTCGCACAGACACAATCTGTAGTTTGGCTCATTGTAATAGGATTCTCTTAATAACTGGATAGATCTGGCGTTTCAAACAGTTCATGTAACGAACTGTAAGGAGCAACGCGGCTCAATAGTAATCGAAACTCTAAGAACGGGATTTTTATATTAATGAGTATATACAAAGAATCGGCTCATTCCAAATATATAAGATTCATTAAGCTTAGTGTTACCCATCAAAAGGCTACGAACCTGAAAAGATTTGCCTGATTTTCGAAAATGGGGGGGGGGGTGGTAATAACCCCTAAAAGTCAAAGAACCTTAATAAAAGTCGCACCATCAAATTTAGCGTATCAAGAACCCTGCTGTAGAGGTTTCAAGCTTCTATCTGCAAAAATGTGGAATTTACTAATTTTCGCCAAAAGAAAGATTACGGATGTGTATTTATTTGTATTTGTTTTTGTGTGTGTGTGTTTTTTTCCCCAGGGGTGATCGTATCGAACCAATAGTTCCAGAAAATTGAAATAGCGCTCATTTGAACGGAAATTAAAAGTTATAGCGCCCAAATTCAGTGACCAAAAAGATTAGAGGGTAGCTAGCCCCCCTCCTACGCCTCTTTTTTCCCCGAAATCGTCCGATCAAAATTTTGAGACTATCATTTTGATTAGAATCAACACCTTGTTCTTTACACTAAAGTTTGACTCTTTGTCTTAACTCTACTTTTAAAATTAATAAGAAACTTTAGTATAAACAACGGGGGTATTGAGGAGGGGGCAGGCCCTTTCATATACGGGATAATTTCCGTTCCTTTCTAGTTTCAATGTCGCTCCTTACTTTCAGTTATAAAGAAACTTATTTTTTTTTTAGAAATTAACATGAGCAGGGTTCTGTAAAATGCAAATTATGTTCTGGCCTTGGGAAGGCATAGAAGTTTTGAGCCCTACTCATGTTAATTTCTGCTCGTTTTGAGTTTGACTAGGTTATTTATTGTAATTTCTGTTCGGTTTGGGTTTCATTTGTTTATCGATGCTGATTTGTGGCAGTTTCACGCTTGGTAGATTATTTTATTTTATTTTCGCTCATTTTTGGTTTAATAGAGTTCTTTACTTTTCTTTGAAAAACTTTTTTGTGGAAAAAGTTTTTTTAATTAATTTCTGTTCTTTTTATATTGACATAGTTACAGGTGCGATTCTCTTATGGGTGCGACGCCGGGGACTAGTAGTAATTGTAATAGCAGTGGTAGCATACAAATATTAAACCTTATAATAAAAACCTCATATGCCCCCATGGCATAACTTACAACCCTTGCCTTGAGGGTTTTGGGGGGAGGCTTGTCATCCTCAAAGACCTAATTTCCAGAACTTTCTGCTACGTTGAACAAAATGGCTATCTGAAAATTTTGATTGGATGTGTTTGGGGGAATGGTAGGCGTGAGACGGAGTTAGTTACCCTCCAATCATTTTAGACTATGAAAAAGGGCACTAGCCCTCTCAATTTCCAATTGAATGAGCCCATTTTGAAGTTTTTAGGACAACTATATCTATAAAAACCTTATATGCCCCCAGGGCACAACTTACAACCTTTGCCCTGAGTAGTATCCATGTATAAGGTCCTAATTGCACATGGAATTACACAAGGAATTGCACATGAATATGCACTAGAGTATCACGTGGACATTTTAAAAAGCTGGCAGTATGAGCGGGGATTCCCCACTGGTCTGGTTTCTTTTTTTTTTGGACAATTGCCTTAACTCGAGAGGAGTTTGATTAAGAATGTGACATGCCTAGAATTGTTTGATTGACATTTGCCAAAAGGGATAAGGGGTTCGCGAATTGGACTATACAAATGATATCAATTGAATAATAGAAAAAAACAGCTAGATAATACTCGCGAATTGGATTGTACGTAAGTGGAGAAAAAGGGTTAAAGTGATTTGCAGTTAAGGTAACCCTGAAGAGCATGTTAATTCATACCTTATTTATTATAAATTTGAGACAACATAAATCTATGAAAATGGTTAATGATGATAGAATGACATTGCGAGTTGACCTAGCTCTACCTCTCCGATGTGTTCTGTATAAATACACAAGTGGTGTTTGAACAGTGTTGTCAGTTTAAAAGTCAGTGAGTCTAACGTTATAGTATACTAAAAGTTGATACTAAGAGAGATGTAGATGGCAAGAAAAGAATTTTAATAATGAAATTCAGAACAAACCTTAGAAATTTGTGCAAATCAGGTAGTAAGATGTATGTGAGTACGAACCATCAAGGATCATAAGTACCAACGACCCTATCCAGCAGAGACATCAACCCCCCAAAGGTCACCTATCCCCAAAATCGAAGGGCGCCCCCCTCCCCTCCAAATTTTTGCCCCCCCCCCCTCACCATTTTTTTCTAACATGATATATTTTTTCAACTTTTTTTACATGTCTTCGAATGAGATGAAATATAATTAAATTCAGTAGTGTTTTGTCGTGGTTTACCTTGTCACAGTTACATTCTCTTGATTTTTCAAACTTCATTTTGGACTTCTTTCATTGAAATGCAAGAGTTGGAATATTTCAGTAGTGTTTTTGTTATGCTTTACCTTATCTCAGTTACATTCTCTTGATTTTTCAAAGTTCATTTTGGATTTCTTTCCTTGAAATACAAGAGTTGGAATAATTCAGTAGTGTTTTGTCGTGGTTTACCTTGTCACAGTTACATTGTCTTGATTTTTTAAAGTTCATTTTGGATTTTTACATTCTCTTGATTTTAAAAAGTTCATTTTGAATTTCTTTCATTGAAGTACAAGACTTTGATTATTTCAGTAATGTTTTGTCGTGATTTACCTAGTGTCTGTCTTTCTCTGTTTATGTGCCTGATTCTATTTGTTTGCAAGTCTGGGTTAGTGTTTGCCAGTCTAAGTATTTGTCTTTGTTGGTTTGAATGTCTAAAGTGTCTGTCTTTCTCTGTTTGTGTGTCTGATTCTATTTGAATGCATGTCTGGGTTGGTGTTTGCAAGTCCAAGTATCTGTCTTTGTTGGTTTGAATGTCTAAGGTGTCTGTCTTTCTCTGTTTGTGTGTCTGATTCTATTTGTTTGCATGTCTGGGTTGGTGTTTGCAAGTCCAAGAATTTGTATTTGTTGGTTTGAATGTCTAAAGTGTCTGTCTTTCTCCGTTTATGTGTCTGATTCTATTTGTTTACATGTCTGGGTTGGTGTTTGCAAGTCCTAGTATTTATCTTTGTGGGTTTGAATGTTTAAAGTGTCTGTCTTTCTCTGCTTGAGTGTCTGATTTTATTTGTTTGCATGTCTGGGCTGATGTTTGCAAGTCCAAGAATTTGTCTTTGTTGGTTTGAATGTCTAAAGTGTCTGTCTTTCTCTGTTTACATGTCTGAATCTATTTCTTTGCATTTCTGAGTTTGGTGTTTGTAAGTCCATGAATTTTTCTTTGTTGGTTTGAATGTCTAAAGTGTTTGTCTTTCTCAGTTTGTATGTCTGAATCTATTAGTTTGCATGGCTGGGTTGGTGCTTTGCAAGTCCAAGAATTTGTCTTTGTTGGTCTGAATGTCTAAAGTGTCTGTCTTTCTCTGTTTGTGTGTCTGATTCTACTTGTTTGCATGTCTGGGTTGGTGTTTGCAAGTCCGAGAATTTGTCTTTGTTGGTTTGAATGTCTAAAGTGTCTGTCTTTCTCTTTTTGTGTGTCTGATTCTACTTGTTTACATGTCTGGGTTGGTGTTTGCAAGTCCGAGAATTTGTCTTTGTTGGTTTGAATGTCTAAAGTGTCTGTCTTTCTCTGTTTGTGTGTCTGATTCTATTTGTTTGCATGTCTTGATTGGTGTTTGCAAGTCCAAGTATTTGTCTTTGTTGGTTTGAATGTCTAAAGTATCAGTCTTTCTGTGTGTGTGTGTCTGATTCTATTTGTTTGCATTTCTGGGTTGGTGTTTGCAAGTCCAAGAATTTATCTTTGTTGGTTTGAATGTCTAAAGTGTCTGTCTTTCTCTGTTTGTGTGTCCGATTCTACTTGTATGCATGTCTGGGTTGGTGTTTGCAAGTCCAAGAATTTGTCTTTGTTGGTTTGAATGTCTAAAGTGTCTGTCTTTCTGTGTTTGTTTGTCTGATTCTATTTGTTTGAGCGTCTGGGTTGGTGATAGCAAGTCCAAGTATTTGTCTTTGTTGGTTTGAATGTCTAAAGTGTCTGTCTTTCTCTGTTTGTGTGTCCGATTCTACTTGTATGCATGTCTGGGTTGGTGTTTGCAAGTCCAAGAATTTGTCTTTGTTGGTTTGAATGTCTAAAGTGTCTGTCTTTCTCTGTTTGTGTGTCAGATTCTATTTGTATGCATGTCTGGGTTGGTGTTTGCAAGTCCAAGAATTCGTCTTTGTTGGTTTGAATGTCTAAAGTGTCTGTCTTTATCTGTTTGTGTGTCTGATTCTATTTGTTTGCATGTCTGGATTGGTGTTTACAAGTCCAAGTATTTGTCTTTGTTGGTTTGTATGTCTAAAATGTCTGTCTTTCTCTGTATGTATGTCTGAATCCATTTGTTTGAATGTCTGGTTATGGTGTTTGAAAGTCCAAGAATCCGTCTTTGGTGTTTTGAATGTCTAAAGTGTCTGTATTTCTCTTTTTGTGTGTCTGATTCTATTTGTTTGCATGTCTGGGTTGGTGTTTGCAAGTCCAAGAATTTGTCTTTGTTGTTCGAATGTCTAAAGTGTTTGTCTTTCTCGGTTTGTGTGTCTGATTTTATTTGTTTGCATGTCTGGGCTGATGTTTTGCAAGTCCAAGAATTTGTCTTTGTTGGTTTGAATGTCTAAAGTGTCTGTCTTTCTCTGTTTACATGTTTGATTTTATTTGTTTGCATGTCTGGGTTGGTGTTTGCAAGTACAAGAATTTGTCTATGTTTTTTTTTAGTCCTATAGTGTCTGTCTCTATTTGTCTATGTGTCTGAGTATATTTGTTTTAATGCCTAGTATAGTGTTTCAAAGTCCAAGTAATTTTATTTGCTGGTTTTAATGTCCAAAGTGCATATCTTTCCCTGTTTATGTGTCTGATTCTAATTGTTTGCATTTTTAGGTTGGTGTTTGCAAGTCCAAGTATTTGTCTATGTTTTGTTCTGAATGTCTAAATTGTCTGTCTTTCTCTGTTTGTGTGTATGATTCTATTTGTTTGCATTTCTGGGTTGGTGTTTGCAAGTCCGAGAATTTGTCTTGTTGGTTTGAATGTCTAAAGTGTCTGTCTTTCTCTGTTTGTGTGTCTGATTCTATTTGTTTTCATGTCTGGGTTGGTGTTTGCAAGTCCATGTATTTGTGTTTGTTGGTTTGAATGTCTAAAGTATCAGTCTTTTTCTGTGTGTGTGTGTGTCTGATTCTATTTGTTTGCATGTCTGGGCTGATGCTTGCACGTCCAAGAATTTGTCTTTGTTGTTTTGAATGTCTAAAGTGTCTGTCTTTCTCTGTTTACATGTCTGATTCTTTTTGTTTGCATGTCTGGGTTGGTGTTTGTAAGTCCAAGTATTTGTCTTTGTTGGTTTGAATGTCTCAAGTGTCTCTCCTTCTTTGTTTGTGTGTTTGATTCTATTTGTTTGCATCTGTGGGTTGGTGGTTAAAAGTCCAAGAATTTGTCTTTGTTGGTTTGAATTTCTAAACTATCTGTCTGTCTCTGTTTGTGTGTCTGATTCTACTTG
This sequence comes from Artemia sp. Qi Xiang Cuo, assembly GCF_049724085.1. Classification (NCBI taxonomy): domain Eukaryota; kingdom Metazoa; phylum Arthropoda; class Branchiopoda; order Anostraca; family Artemiidae; genus Artemia; species Artemia sp. Qi Xiang Cuo. The sequence goes on from NC_142798.1 coordinate 75,074,287, forward strand.
TTTGCATGTCTGGGTTAGTGTTTGCAATTCCAAGAATTCGTATATGTTGGTTTGAATGTCCAAATTTTCTGTCTTTCTCTGTTTGTGTGTCTGATTCTATTTGTTCGCATGTCTGGGTTGGTGTTTGCAAGTCCGAGAATTTGTCTTGTTGGTTTGAATGTCTAAAGTGTCTGTCTTTCTCTGTTTGTGTGTCTGATTCTATTTGTTTGCATGTCTGGGTTGGTGTTTGCAAGTCCATGTATTTGTTTTTGTTGGTTTGAATGTCTAAAGTGTCTGTCTTTCTCTGTTTGTTTGTGTGTCTGATTCTATTTGTTTGCATGTCTGGGCTGATGCTTGCACGTCCAAGAATTTGTCTTTGTTGGTTTGAATGTCTAAAGTGTCTGTCTTTCTCTGTTTACATGTCTGATTCTTTTTGTTTGCATGTCTGGGTTAGTTTTTGTAACTCCAGGTATTTGTCTTTGATGGTTTGAATGTCCAAAGTGTCTGTCTTTATCTGTTTGTGTATCTGATTCTATTTGTTTGCATGTCTGGATTGGTGTTTGCATGTCTGAGGATTTATCTTTGGAGGTTTGAATGTCTAATGTATCTTTTATTCTCTGTTTTTGTGTCTGATTCTACTTGTTTGCATGCCTGGGTTGGTGTTTGCAAATCCAAGAATTTGTCATTGCTGGTTTGAATGTCTAAACTGTCTGTCTTTCTCTGTTTGTGTGTCTGATTCTATTTGATTGTATTTCTGGGTTGGTGTTTGCAAGTCCAAGAATTTGTCTTTGTTGGTTTGAATGTCTAAAGTGTCTGTCTTTCTCTGTTTGTGTGTCTGATTCTATTTGTTTGCATGTCTGGATTGGTGTTTGCAAGTCCAAGTATTTGTCTTTGTTGGTTTGAATGTCTAAAGTATCAGTCTTTCTGTGTGTGTGTGTCTGATTCTATTTGTTTGCATTTCTGGGTTGGTGTTTGCAAGTCCAAGAATTTATCTTTGTTGGTTTGAATGTCTAAAGTGTCTGTCTTTCTCTGTTTGTGTGTCCGATTCTACTTGTATGCATGTCTGGGTTGGTGTTTGCAAGTCCAAGAATTTGTCTTTGTTGGTTTGAATGTCTAAAGTGTCTGTCTTTCTGTGTTTGTTTGTCTGATTCTATTTGTTTGCGCGTCTGGGTTGGTGCTAGCAAGTCCAAGAATTTGTCTTTGTTGGTTTGAATGTCTAAAGTGTCTGTCTTTCTCTGTTTGTGTGTCCGATTCTAGTTGTATGCATGTCTGGGTTGGTGTTTGCAAGTCCAAGAATTTGTCTTTGTTGGTTTGAATGTCTAAAGTGTCTGTCTTTCTCTGTTTGTGTGTCCGATTCTATTTGTATGCATGTCTGGGTTGGTGTTTGCAAGTCCAAGAATTCGTCTTTGTTGGTTTGAATGTCTAAAGTGTCTGTGTTTATCTGTTTGTGTGTCTGATTTTATTTGTTTGCATGTCTGGATTGGTGTTTACAAGTCCAAGTATTTGTCTTTGTTGGTTTGAATGTCTAAACTGTCTGTCTTTCTCTGTTTGTGTGTCTGATTCTATTTGTTTGCATGTCTGGGTTGGTGTTTGAAAGTCCAAGTATCTGTCTTTGTTGGTTTGAATGTCTAAAGTGTCTGTCTTTCTCTGTTTGTGTGTCTGATTCTATTTGTTTGCATGTCTGGGTTGGTGTTTGCAAGTCCAAGAATTTGTCTTTGTTGTTCGAATGTCTAAAGTGTTTGTCTTTCTCGGTTTGTGTGTCTGATTTTATTTGTTTGCATGTCTGGGCTGATGTTTTGCAAGTCCAAGAATTTGTCTTTGTTGGTTTGAATGTCTAAAGTGTCTGTCTTTCTCTGTTTACATGTCTGATTTTTTTTGTTTGCATGTCAGAGTTGGTGTTTGCAAGTCCAAGTATTTGTCTCTGTTGGTTTGAATGTCTAAAGTGTCTGTCTTTCTCTGTTTGTGTGTCTGATTCTGTTTGTTTGACTGTCTGGGTGGGTGTTTGCAAGTCCAAGAATTTGTCTTTGTTGGTTTGAATGTCTAATGTGTCTGTCTTTCTCTGTTTATGTGTCTGATTCTACTTGTTTGCTTGTCTGTGTTGGTGTTTGCAAGTCCAAGTATTTGTCTTTGTTTTGTTCTGAATGTCTAAAGTGTCTTTCTGTCTCTGTTTGTGTGTCTGATTCTATTTGTTTGCATTTATGGGGTGGTGTTTGCAAGTCCGAGAATTTGTCTTGTTGGTTTGTATGTATAAAGTGTCTGTCTTTCTCTGTTTGTGTGTCTGATTCTATTTGTTTGCTTGTCTGGGTTGGTGTTTGCAAGTCCATGTATTTGTTTTTGTTGGTTTGAATGTCTAAAGTGTCTGTCTTTCTCTGTTTGTGTGTCCGATTCTACTTGTATGCATGTCTGGGTTGGTGTTTGCAAGTCCAAGAATTTGTCTTTGTTGGTTTGAATGTCTAAAGTGTCTGTCTTTCTGTGTTTGTTTGTCTGATTCTAATTGTTTGCGCGTCTGGGTTGGTGCTAGCAAGTCCAAGAATTTGTCTTTGTTGGTTTGAATGTCTAAAGTGTCTGTCTTTCTCTGTTTGTGTGTCCGATTCTACTTGTATGCATGTCTGGGTGGGTGTTTGCAAGTCCAAGAATTTGTCTTTGTTGGTTTGAATGTCTAAAGTGTCTGTCTTTCTCTGTTTGTGTGTCCGATTCTACTTGTATGCATGTCTGGGTTGGTGTTTTCAAGTCCAAGAATTTGTCTTTGTTGGTTTGAATGTCTAAAGTGTCTGTCTTTATCTGTTTGTGTGTCTGATTCTATTTGTTTGCATGTCTGGATTGGTGTTTCCAAGTCCAAGTATTTGTCTTTGTTGGTTTGAATGTCTAAATTGTCTGTCTTTCTCTGTTTGTGTGTCTGATTCTATTTGTTTGCATGTCTGGGTTGGTGTTTGAAAGTCCAAGTATCTGTCTTTGTTGGTTTGAATTTCTAAAGTGTCTGTCTTTCTCTGTTAGTGTGTCTGATTCTATTTGTTTGCATGTCTGGGTTGGTGTTTGCAAGTCCAAGAATTTGTCTTTGTTGTTCGAATGTCTAAATTGTTTGTCTTTCTCGGTTTGTGTGTCTGATTTTATTTGTTTGCATGTCTGGGCTGATGTTTTGCAAGTCCAAGAATTTGTCTTTGTTGGTTTGAATGTCTAAAGTGTCTGTCTTTCTCTGTTTACATGTCTGATTTTTTTTGTTTGCATGTCAGAGTTGGTGTTTGCAAGTCCAAGTATTTGTCTCTTTTGGTTTGAATGTCTAAAGTGTCTGTCTTTCTCTGTTTGTGTGTCTGATTATATTTGTTTGCATGTCTGAGTTGGTGGTTGCAAGTCCAAGAATTTGTCTTTGTTGTTTTGAATGTGTAAAGTTTCTGTCTTTCTCTGTTTATGTGTCTGATTCTACTTTTTTGAATGTCTGGGTTGGTGTTTGCAAGTCCAAGTAGTTGTCTATGTTTTGTTCTGAATGTCTAAATTGTCTGTCTTTCTCTGTTTGTGTGTCTGATTCTATTTGTTTGCATTTCTGGGTTGGTGTTTGCAAGTCCGAGAATTTGTCTTGTTGGTTTGTATGTCTAAAGTGTCTGTCTTTCTCTGTTTGTGTGTCTGATTCAATTTGTTTGCATGTTTGGGTTGGTGTTTGCAAGTCCAGGTATTTGTTTTTGTTGGTTTGAATGTCTAAAGTGTCTGTCTTTCTCTGTTTATGTGTCTGATTAAATTTGTTTGCACGTCTGGGTTGGTGTTTGCAGGTCCAAGTATTTGTCTTTGTTGGTTTGAATGTGTAAACTGTCTGTCATTCTCTATTTACATGTTTGATTCTTTTTGTTTGCATGTCTGGGTTGGTGTTTACAAGTCCAAGTATTTGTCTTTGTTGGTTTTAATGTCTAAAGTGTTTGTCTTTCTCTGTTTGTGTTTCTGATTCTACTGGTTTGCATGTCTGGGTTGGTGTTTGCAAGTACAAGTATTTCTCATTGTAGGTTTGAATGTCTTAAGTGTCTGTCTTTATCTGTTTTTTGGTTTGATTCTACTTTTTTACATGTCTGTATTTGTGTTCGAAAGTCCAAGAATTTTTATATGTTGTTTTTAATGCATAAAGTTTCTGTCTTTCTCTGTTTGCGTGTCTGATTATATTTTTTTGCATGTCTGGGTTGGTGTTTGCAAGTCCGAGAATTTGTCTTGTTGGTTTGAATGTCTAAAGTGTCTGTCTTTCTCTGTTTGTGTGTCTGATTCTATTTGTTTGCATGTCTGGGTTGGTGTTTGCAAGTCCATGTATTTGTTTTTGTTGGTTTGAATGTCTAAAGTATCAGTCTTTTTCTGTGTGTGTGTGTGTCTGATTCTATTTGTTTGCATGTCTGGGCTGATGCTTGCACGTCCAAGAATTTGTCTTTGTTGGTTTGAATGTCTAAAGTGTCTGTCTTTCTCTGTTTACATGTCTGATTCTTTTTGTTTGCATGTCTGGGTTAGTGTTTGTAACTCCAGGTATTTGTCTTTGTTTGTTTGAATGTCTAAAGTGTCTGTCTTTCTCTGTTTGTGTGTCTGATTCTATTTGTTTGCATGTCTGGATTGGTGTTTGTATGTCTGAGTATTTATCTTTGTTGGTTTGAATGTCTAATGTATCTTTCTTTCTCTGTTTTTGTGTCTGATTCTACTTGTTTGCATGCCTGGGTTGGTGTTTGCAAATCCAAGAATTTGTCATTGCTGGTTTGGATGTCTAAACTGTCTGTCTTTCTCTGTTGGTGTGTCTGATTCTATTTGATTGTATGTCTGGGTTGGTGTTTGCAAGTCCAAGAATTTGTCTTTCTTGGTTTGAATGTCTAAAGTGTCTGTCTTTCTCCGTTTATGTGGCTGATTCTATTTGTTTACGTGTCTGGGTTGGTGTTTGCAAGTCCAAGTATTTGTCTTTGTTGGTTTGAATGTCTAAAGTATCAGTCTTTCTCTATGTGTGTGTGTGTCTGATTCTTTTTGTTTGCATTTTTGGGTTGGTGTTTAGACGTCCAAGAATTTATCTTTGTTGGTTTGAATGTCTAAAGTGTGTGTCTTTCTCTGTTTGTGTGTCTGATTCTATTTGTTTGCATGTCTGGGTTGGTGTTTGCAAGTCCGAGAATTTGTCTTTGTTGGTCTGAATGTCTAAAGTGTCTTTCTTTCTCTGTTTGTCTGTCTGATTCTATTTGTATGCATGTCTGGATTGGTGTTTGCATGTCCAAGTATTTGTCTTTGTTGGTATGAATGTCTAACGTATCTGTCTTTCTCTGTTTGTGTGTCTGATTCTATTTGTTTGCTTGTCTGGGTTGGTGTTTGCAACTCCAAGTATTTTTCTTTGTTGGTTTGAATGTCTAAAGTGTTTGTCTTTCTCTGTTTGTGTGTCTGATTCTATTTGTATGCATGTCTGGATTGGTGTTTGCATGTCCGAGAATTTGTCTTTGTTGGTTTGAATGTCTAATGTATCTGTCTTTCTCTGTTTTTGTGTCTGATTATAATTGTTTGCATGTCTGGGTTGGTGTTTGCAAGTCCAAGAATTTGTCATTGCTGGTTTGAATGTCTAAACTGTCTGTCTTTCTCTGTTTGTGTGTTTTATTCTATTTGATTTTATGTCTGGGTTGCTGTTTGCAAGTCCAAGAATTTGTATTTCTTGGTTTGAATGTCTAAAGTTTCTATCTTTCTCCGATTATGTGTCTGATTCTATTGGTTTACGTTTCTGGGTTGGTGTATGCATGTTCAAGTATTTGTCTTTGTTGGTTTGAATGTCTAAAGTGTGTGTCTTTCTCTGTTTGTGTGTCTGATTCTATTTGTTTGCATGTCTGGGTTGGTGTTTGCAACTCAAAGAATTTGTCTTTGTTGGTTTGAATGTCTAAACTGTCTTTCTTTCTCTGTTTATATGTGTGATTCTTTTTGTATGTATGTCTGGGTTGCTGTTTGCATGTCCAAGTATTTGTCTTTGTTGGTTTGAATGTCTAAAGTGTCTGTCTTTCTCTGTTTACATGTCTGATTCTTTTTGTTTGCATGTCTGGGTTGGTGTTTGCAACTCCAAGTATTTGTCTTTGTTGGTTTGAATGTCTAAAGAGTCTGTCTTTCTCTGTTTGTGTGTCTTATTCTATTTGTATGCATGCCTGGATTGGTGTTTGCATGTCCGAGAATTTGTCTTTGTTGGTTTGAATGTCTAATGTATCCGTCTGTCTCTGTTTGTTTGTCTGATTCTACTTGTTTGCATGTCTGGGTTGGTGTTTGCAAGTCCAAGAATTTGTCATTGCTGGTTTGAATGTCTAAACTGTCTGTCTTTCTCTGTTTGTGTGTCTGATTCTATTTGATTGTTATGTCTGGGCTGATGTTTGCACGTCCAAAAATTTGTCTTTGTCGGTTTGAATGTCTAAAGTGTCTCTCTTTCTCTGTTTACATGTCTGATTCTTTTTGTTTGCATGTCTGGGTTGGTGTTTGCAACTCCAAGTATTTGTCTTTGTTTGTTTGAATGTCTAAAGTGTCTGTCTTTCTCTGTTTGTGTGTCTGATTCTATTTGTATGCATGTCGGGATTGGTGTTTGCATGTCCGAGAATTTGTCTTTGTTGGTTTGAATGTCAAATGTATGTGTCTTTCTCTGTTTGTGTGTCTGATTCTACTTGTTTGCATGTCTGGGTTGGTGTTTGCAAGTCCAAGAATTTGTCATTGCTGGTTTGAATGTCTAAACTGTTTGTCTTTCTCTGTTTGTGTGTTTTATTCTATTTGATTGTATGTCTGGGTCGGTGTTTGCAAGTCCAAGAATTTGTCTTTCTTGGTTTGAATGTCTAAAGTGTCTGTCTTTCTCCGTTTATGTGGCTGATTCTATTGGTTTCCGTATCTGGGTTGGTGTTTGCAAGTTCAAGTATTTGTCTTTGTTGGTTTGAATGTCTAAAGTATCAATCTTTTTCTGTGTGTGTGTGTCTGATTCTATTTGTTTGCATGTCTGGGTTGGTGTTTGCAAGTCCAAGAATTTTTCTTTGTTGGTTTGAATATCTAAAGTGTCTGTCTTTCTCTGTTTGTGTGTCTGATTCTATTTGTATGAATGTTGGATTGGTGTTTGTATGTCCAAGTATTTGTCTTTGTTGGTATGAATGTCTAATGTGTCTGTATTTCTCTGTTTGTGTGTCTGATTCTATTTGATTGTATGTCTGGGTTGGTGTTTGCAAGTCCAAGAATTTGTCTTTCTTGGTTTGAATGTCTAATGTGTCTGTCTTTCTCCGTTTATGTTGCTGATTCTATTGGTTTACATGTCTGGGTTGGTGTTTGCAAGTCCAAGTATTTGTGTATGTTGGTTTGAATGTTTAAAGTGTCTGTATTTCTCTGTTTGTGTTTTGGCGTGCCACGCTAAGTGATCCTAAATGAACCTAACGTGAAAACAGTTACTGGAAAAAAAGGTTGGTTTTGCAAACAAAGACAAATATTTGGACATGCAAACACCAACCCAGACATGCATATAAATAGAACCAGACCCACAAACAGAGAAAGACATACACTTTAAACATTCAAACCAACAAAGACAAGTTCTTTGAGTTGCAAAAACCTACCCAGACATGCAAACAAATAGAATCAGGCACACAAACAGAGAAAGACAGACACTTTAAACATTCAAACCAACATAGACAAATTCTTGGACTTGCAAACACCAACCCATACATACAATCAAATAGAATCAGACACATAAACAGAGAAAGACAGACACTTTAGACATTCAAACCAGCAATGACAAATTCTTGGACTTGCAAACACCAACCCAGACATGCAAACAAATAGAATCAGACACACAAACGGAGAAAGACACAGTTTAGACACATTAGACATTCATACCGACAAAGACAAATACTTGGATATGCAGAACCAATCCAGACATGCATACAAATAGAATCAGACACAAAAACAGAGAAAGACACACACTTTAGATATTCAAACCAACAAAGAAAAATTCTTGGACTTGCAAACACCAACCCAGACATGCAAACAAATAGAATCAGACACACACACACAGAAAAAGATAGACACTTTAGACATTCAAACAAGCAAAGACAAATACTTGGACTTGAAAACACCAACCCAGACACGTAAACCAATAGAATTAGCCACATAAAAGGAGAAAGACAGAAACTTTAGACATTCAAACCAAGAAAGACAAATTCTTGGACTTGCAAACACCAACCCAGACATACAATCAAATAGAATCAGACACACAAACAGAGAAAGACAGACAGTTTAGACATTCAAACCAGCAATGACAAATTCTTGGACTTGCAAACACCAACCCAGACATGTAAACAAGTAGAATCAGACAGAGAAAGACAGACAGTTTAGACATTCAAACCAGCAATGACAAATTCTTGGACTTGCAAACACCAACCCAGACATGTAAACAAGTAGAATCAGACACACAAACAGAGAAAGATAGATATATTAGACATTCAAACCAACAAAGACAAATTCTCGGACATGCAAACACCAATCCAGGCATGCATACAAATAGAATAAGACACATAAACAGAGAAAGACAGACACTTTGGACATTCAAACCAACAAAGACAAATACTTGGACTTGCAAACACTAACCCAGACATGCAAACAAAAAGAAACAGACACAAAAACAGAGAAAGACAGACACTTTAGACATTCAAACCAACAAAGACAAATTCTCGGACTTGCAAACACCAACCCAAACATGCAAACAAATAGAATCAGACACACACACAGAGAAAGAATGATACTTTAGACATTCAAACCAACAAAGACAAATACTTGGACTTGCAAACACCAACCCAGACACGTAAACCAATAAAATCAGCCACATAAACGAAGAAAGACAGACACTTTAGACATTCAAACCAAGAAAGACAAATTCTTGGACTTGCAAACAGCAACCCAGACATACAATCAAATAGAATAAAACACACAAACAGAGAAAGACAAACAGTTTAGACATTTAAACGAGCAATGACAAATTCTTGGACTTGCAAACACCAACCTAGACGTGCAAACAAGTAGAATCATACATACAAACAGAGAAAGACGGATACATTAGACATTCAAACCAACAAAGACAAATTCTCGGACATGCAAACACCAATCCAGACATGCATACAAATAGAACAAGACACACAAACAGAAAAAGACAGATACTTTAGACATTCAAACCAACAAAGACAAATACTTGGAGTTGCAAACACCAACCCAGACATGCAAGGAAAAAGAATCAGACAAGCAAACAGAGAAAGACAGACACTTTAGACATTCAAACCAACAAAGACAAATTCTTGGACATGCAAACATCAGCCCAGACATGCAAACAAATAGAATCAGACACACAAACAGAGAAAGAAAGACAATTTAGACATTCAAACCAACAAAGACAAATACTTGGACTTGAAAAACCAATCCAAACATGCAAAAAAATAGAATCATACACACAAACAGAGAAAGACACACACTTTATACATTAAACCCAAAAAAACCAGATACTTTGACTTGCAAACACCAGCCCACACATGCATACAAATAGAATCATACACACAAACAGAGAAAGACAGAAACTTTAGACATTCAAACAAACAAAAACAAATTCTAGGTCTTGCAAATACCAACCCAAACATGCAAACAAATGGAATCAGACACTCAAACAGAGAAAGACAAATACTTTAGACATTCAAACCAACAAAGACAAATACTTGGACTTGCAAACACCAACCCAGACATGAAAAAAAATAGAATCAGACACACACACACAGAGAAAGACTGATACTTTAGACATTCTAACCAACAAAGACAAATTCTTGGACTTGCAAACACCAACCCAGACATGCAAACAAATAGAATCAGACACACAAACAGATAAAGACATACACTTTAGACATTCAAACCATCAAAGACAAATAATCAGACTTCCAAAAACCACCCCATACATACAAACAAAAAAAATCAGACACGCAAAAAGAAAAAGACACACACTTTATACATCAAAACCGACAAAACCAAATACTTGCATTTTAAATCACCAGCCCAGGCAAACAAACCAGTAGAAACAGACACACACACAGAGAAAAACAGACAATTTAGGCATTCAATCCAACAAAGACAAATTCTTGGACTTGCAGACACCAACCCAGATATGCAAACAAATAGAATCAGACACACAAACAGAGAAAGATAGACACTTTAGACATTCAAACCAACAAAGACAAATACTTGGACTTGCAAACACCAACCCAGACATGCAAACAAATAGAATCAGACATGTTAACAGAGAAAGACAAACACTTTTGACATTTAAACCAACAAAGACAAATTCTTGGACTTGCAAACACAAACCCAGACATGCAAACAAATAGAATAAGACACAAAAACAGAGAAAGACACACAGTTTAGACATTCAAACCAACAAAGACAAATTCTTTGACGTGAAAACACCAACCCAAACATTCAAACAAATAGAAACAGACAAACACAGAGATAAAGACTGATACTTTAGACTTTAAAACCAACAAAGACAAAAAGTTGGAATTATAAACACCAACCCAGACACGAAAACCAATAGAATTAGCCATATAAACGGAGAAAGACAGACACTGTAGACATTCAAACCAAGAAAGACAAATTCTTGGACTTGCAACTACCAGCCCAGACATACAATCAAATAGAATAAGACACACAAACAGAGAAAGAAAGACAGTTTAGACATTCAAACCAGTAATGACAAATTCTTGGACTTGCAAACACCAACCCAGACATGCCAACAAGTAGAATCAGACACACAAACAGAGAAAGACCGATACATTTGACATTCAAACCAACAAAGACAAATTCTCGGACATGCAAACACCAACCCAGAAATGCAAACAAATAGAATCAGATACTAAAACAGAGAAAGACAGACACTTTAGACATTCAAACCAACAAAGACAAATACTTGGAGTTGCAAACACCAACCCAGACATGCAAACAAAAAGAATCAGACATGTAAACAGAGAAAGACAGACACTTTAGACATTCAAACCAACAAAGACAAATTCTTGGAGGTGCAAACATCAGCCCAGACATGCAAACAAATAGAATCAGACACACACACACAGAGAAAGACTGATACTTTAGACATTCAAACCAACAAAGACAAATACTTGGACTTGCAAACACCAACCCAGACACGTAAACCAATAGAATTAGCCACATAAAAGGAGAAAGACAGAAACTTTAGACATTCAAACCAAGAAAGACAAATTCTTGGACTTGCAAACACCAACCCAGACATACAATCACATAGAATCAGACACACAAACAGAGAAAGACAGACAGTTTAGACATTCAAACCAGCAATGACAAATTCTTGGACTTGCAAACACCAACCCAGACATGTAAACAAGTAGAATCAGACACACAAACAGAGAAAGATAGATATATTAGACATTCAAACCAACAAAGACAAATTCTTGGACATGCAAACACCAATCCAGACATGCACACAAATAGAATCAGACACACAAACAGAGAAAGACAGACACTTTAGACATTCAAACCAACAAAGACAAATACTTGGAGTTGCAAACACCAACCCAGACATGCAAACAAAAAGAATCACACACAAAAACAGAGAAAGACAGACACTTTACACATTCAAACCAACAAAGACAAATTCTTGGACTTGCAAACACCAACCCAAACATGCAAACAAATAGAATCAGACACACACACAGAGAAAGAATGATACTTTAGACATTCAAACCAACAAAGACAAATACTTGGACTTGCAAACACCAACCCAGACACGTAAACCAATAAAATCAGCCACATAAACGAAGAAAGACAGACACTTTAGACATTCAAACCAAGAAAGAAAAACTCTTGGACTTGCAAACACCAACCCAGACATACAATCATATAGAATCAGACACACAAACAGAGAAAGACAGACAGTTTAGACATTCAAACCAGCAATGACAAATTCTTGGACTTGCAAACACCAACCTAGACGTGCAAACAAGTAGAATCATACATACAAACAGAGAAAGACAGATACATTAGACATTCAAACCAACAAAGACAAATTCTCAGACATGCAAACACCAAACCAGACATGCATACAAATAGAACAAGACACACAAACAGAAAAAGACAGATACTTTAGACATTCAAACCAACAAAGACAAATACTTGGAGTTGCAAACACCAACCCAGACATGCAAAGAAAAAGAATCAGACAAGCAAACAGAGAAAGACAGACACTTTAGACATTCAAACCAACAAAGACAAATTCTTGGACATGCAAACATCAGCCCAGACATGCAAACAAATAGAATCAGACACACAAACAGAGAAAGAAAGACATTTTAGACATTCAAACCAACAAAGACAAATACTTGGACTTGAAAAACCAATCCAAACATGCAAACAAATAGAATCATACACACAAACAGATAAAGAAAGACACTTTAGACATTCAAACCAACAAAGACAAATTCTTGGACTTGCAAAAACCAACCCAGACATGCATACAAATAGAATCAGACACACAAACAGAGAAAGACAGACACTTTAGACATTAAAACAAACAAAGACAAATTCTTGGTCTTGCAAATACCAACCCAAACATGCAAACAAATGGAATCAGACACTCAAACAGTGAAATACAGATACTTTAGACATTCAAACCAACAAAGACAAATACTTGGACTTGCAAACACCAACCCAGACATGCAAACAAATAGAATCAGACACACACACAGAGAGAAAGACTCATACTTTAGACATTAAAACCAACAAAGACAAATACTTGGACTTGCAAACACCAACCCAGACATGCAAACAAATAGAATCAGACACTCAAACAGAGAAAGACAGACACTTTAGACATTCAAACCAGCAAAGACAAATTCCTGGACTTGCAAACACCAATCCAGACATGCAAACAAATAGAATCAGACACACAAACAGAGAAAGACAGACAGTTTAGACATTCAAACCAACATAGACAAATACTTGGACTTGCAAACACAAACCCAGACATGCAAACCAGTAGAATCACACACACAAAAAGAGAAAGACAGACACTTTAGACATTCAAAACAGCAAAGAGAAATTCTTGGACTTGCAAACACCAACCTAGATATGCAAACAAATAGAATCAAACACCCAAACAGAGAAAGATAGACATTTAAGAAATTCAAACCAACAAAGACAAATACTTGGACTTGCAAACACCAACTCAGACATGCAAACAAAAAGAATCAGACATGTTAACAGAGAAAGACAAACACTTTTGACATTTAAACCAACAAAGACAAATTCTTGGACTTGCAAACACAAACCCAGACATGCAAACAAATAGAATCAGACAAACAAACAGAGAAAGACACACACTTTAGACATTCAAACCAACACAGACAAATTCTTTGACGTGCAAAAACCAACCCAAACATTCAAACAAATAGAATCAGACACACACAGAGATAAAGACTGATACTTTAGACTTTCAAACCAGCAAAGACAAATAGTTGGACTTGCAAACACCAACCCAGACACGTAAACCAATAGAATCAGCCACATAAACGAAGAAAGACAGACACTTTAGACATTCAACCCAAGAAAGACAAATTCTTGGACTTGCAACTACCAGCCCAGACATACAATCAAATAGAATAAGACACACAAACAGAGAAAGAAAGACAGTTTAGACATTCAAACCAGTAATGACAAATTCTTGGACTTGCAAACACCAACCCAGACATGCCAACAAGTAGAATCAGACACATAAACAGAGAAAGACAGATACATTAGACATTCAAACCAACAAAGACAAATTCTCGGACATGCAAACACCAATCCAGACATACAAACAAATAGAATCAGATACACAAACAGAGAAAGACAGACTCTTTAGACATTCAAACAAACAAAGACAAATTCCTGGAGTTGCAAACACCGACCCAGACCTGCAAACAAAAAGAATCAGACATGTAAACACAGAAAAACAGACACTTTAGACATTAATATCAACAAAGACAAATACTTGGACGTGCAAACAACAGCCCAGACATTCAAACAAATAGATTCAGACACACACACAGAGAAAGACTGATACTTTAGACATTCAAACCATCATAGACAAATACTTGGACTTGCAAACACCAACCCAGACATGCAAACAAATAGAATCAGACACACAAACAGAGAAAGACAGACACTTTAGACATTCAAAGCAACAAAGACAAATTCTCGGACTTCCAAATACCAACCCAGACACGTAAACCAATAGAATCAGCCACATAAACGAAGAAAGACAGACACTTTAGACATTCAAACCAAGAAAGACAAACTCTTGGACTTGCAAACACCAACCCAGACATACAATCAAATAGAATCAGACACACAAACAGAGAAAGACAGAGAGTTTAGACATTCAAACCAGCAATGACGAATTCTTGGACTTGCAAACACTAACCCAGACATACAAACAAATAGAAGCAGACACACAAACAGAGAAAGACAGATACATTAGACATTCAAACCAACAAAGACAAATTCTCAGACATGCAAACACCAATCCAGACATACATACAAATAGAATAAGACACACAAACAGAGAAAGACAGACACTTTGGACATTCAAACCAACAAAGACAAATACTTGGACTTGCAAACACCAACCCAGACATGCAAACAAAAAGAATCAGACATGCAAACAGAGAAAGACAGACACTTTAGACATTCAAACCAACAAAGACAAATTCTTGGATGTGCAAACATCAGCCCAGACATGCAAACAAATAGAATCAGACACACACACACACAGAGAAAGACAGATACTTTAGACATTCAAACCAACAAAGACAAATACTTGGACTTGCAAACACCAACCCAGACATGCAAACAAATAGAATCAGACACACAAACAGAGAAAGACAGATACATTAGACATTCAAACCAGTAATGACAAATTCTTGGACTTGCAAACACCAACCCAGACATGCAAGCAAGTAGAATCAGACACACAAACAGAGAAAGACAGATACATTAGACATTCAAAACAACAAAGACAAATTCTCGGACATGCAAACACCAATCGAGACATGCATAGAAATAGAATCAGACACACAAACAGAGAAAGACAGACACTTTAGACATTCAAACCAAAAAAGACAAATACTTGGAGTTGCAAACACCAACCCAGACATCCAAACAAAAAGAATCAGACATGTAAACAGAGAAAAACAGACACTTAAGACATTCAAACCAACAAAGACAAATTCTTGGACGTGCAAACATCATCCCAGACATGCAAACAAATAGAATCAGACACACACACACAGAGAAAGACTGATACTTTAGACATTCAAACCAACAAAGACATATACTTGGACTTGCAAACACCAACCCAGACATGCAAACAAATAGAATCAGACACACAAACAGAAACAGACACACACTTTAGACATTCAAACCAACAAAGACAAATTCTTGGACTTGCAAACACCAACCCAAACATGCAAACAAATAGAATCAGACACACACACACACAGAAAGACTGGTACTTTAGACATTCAAACCAACAAAGACAAATACTTGGACTTGCAAACACCAACCCAGACACGTAAACCAACAGAATCAGCCACATAAACGAAGAAAGACAGACACTTTAGACATTCAAACCAAGAAAGACAAACTAGGACTTGCAAGCACCAACCCAGACATACAATCAAATAGAATCAGACACACAAACAGAGAAAGACAGACAGTTTAGACATTCAAACCAGCAATGACAAATTTTTGAACTTGCAAACACCAACCCAGACATGCAAACAAGTAGAATCAGACCCACAAACAGAGAAAGAAAGATACATTAGACATTCAAACCAACAAAGACAAATACTTGGAGTTGCAAACACCAACCCAGACATCCAAACAAAAAGAATCAGACATGTAAACAGAGAAAAACAGACACTTAAGACATTCAAACCAACAAAGACAAATTCTTGGACGTGCAAACATCATCCCAGAGATGCAAACAAATAGAATCATACACACACACACACAGAGAAAGACAGACACTTTAGACATTCAAGCCAACAAAGACAAATTCTTGGACGTGCAAACATCAGCCCAGACATGCAAACAAATAGAATCAGACACACACACAGAGAAAGACTGATACTTTAGACATTCAAACCATCAAAGACAAATACTTGGACTTACAAACACCAGCACAGCCTTTGAAACAAATATACTCAGCCACAAACCCAGAGAAAAGTAGACGCTTTAGACATTCATACCCACACAAAAAACTTCCCAGACATGCAAAAACCGACCAAGATACAGAAATGAGAAGACTCTGACACACAAACAGAAAAAGACAGATAGTTTATGCATTCAAACCAACAAAGACAAATACTAGGACTTGCAAACACTAACCCAGACATGCAAACAAATAGAATCAGACACACAAACAGAGAAAGACAGACACTTTAGACATTCAAACCATTAAAGACAAATACTTGGACTTGCAAACACCAACTCAGACATGCAAACAAAAAGAATCAGACATGTAAACAGAGAAAGACAGACACTTTAGACATTCAAACCAACAAAGACAAATTCTTGGACTTGCAAACATCAGCCCAGACATGCAAACAAATAGAATCAGACACTCAAACAGAGAAAGACAGACACTTTAAACATTCAAACCAACAAAGACAAATACTAGGACTAGCTAACACCAACCCAGACATGTAAATAAATAGAATCAACCACATAAACGGAGAAAGACAGACACTTTAGACATTCAAACCAACAAAGACAAATTCTTGGAACTGCAAACACCAAACCAGAAATGCAAACAAATAGAATCAGACAAACAAACAGAGAAAGACAGACAATTTAGACATTCAACCCAAAATGACAGATACTTGGACTTGCAAACACTAACCCAGACATGCAAACAAATAGAATCAGACACACAAACAGAGAAAGACAGAAATTTTAGACATTCAAACCAACAAAGACAAATACTTGGACTTGTAGAAACCAATCCAAACATGCAAACAAATAGAATCAGACACACAAACAGAGAAAGACAGACACTTTAGACATTCAAACCAACAAAGACAAACACTTGGACTTGAAAATACCAACTCAGATATGCAAACAAAAAGAATCAGACATGTAAACAGAGAAAGACAAACACTTTTGACATTTAAACCAACAAAGACAAATTCTTGGACTTGCAAACATCAGCCCAGACATGCAAACAAATAAAATCAGACATTCAAACAGAGAAAGACAGACACTTTAAACATTCAAACCAACAAATACAAATATTAGGACTTGCTAACACCAACCCAGACATGTAAACAAATAGAATCAGACACACAAACAGATAAAGACAGACACTTTAGACATTCAAACAAACAATGACAAATAACTGAGGCTGCATACATCCACCCCGACATGCATACAAATAGAATCAGCCATATAAACGGGGAAAGAGATAAATTTTAGACATCCAAAACAAAAAAGACAAAAACTTGGACATGCAAAAATCACCCCTCATGTGCAAACACGTAGATTCATACAATCAAACACAGAAAGACAGACACTTTAGACATTCAAACTAATAAAGACAAATTTATGGACTTGGAAACACCAACCCAGACATGCAAACAAATAGAATCAGACACACAAACAATGAAATGCAGATACTTTAGACATTCAAAATAACAAATACAAATACTTGAACTTGCAAACAACATCCCTGAAATGAAAACAAATAGAAACAGACACACAAACAGAGAAAGACAAACAGTTTAGACGTTCAAAACAACAAAGACAAATTCTTGGACTAGCAAACAATAACCTAGACATACATACAAATAGAATCAAACACACAAACAGAGAAAGACAGAGACTTTAGATATTCAACCCAAGAAAGAAAAATACTTGGACTTGCAAACACCAATCCAGACATGCAAACAAATAGAATCAGACACACACAAACAGAGAAAGACAGATACTTTAGACATTCAAACCAACAAAGACAAATACTTGGACTTGCAAACACCAACGCAGACATGCAAACAAATAGAATCAAATACAGAAACAGAGAAAGACAGACACTTTAGACATTCAAAGCAACAAAGACAAATTCTTGGACTTGCAAACACCAACCCAGACATGCAAACAAATAGAATCAGACACGCAACTAGAGAAAAACAGACAGTTTAGACATTCAAAACAACATAGACAAATACTTGGAATTGCAAACACCAACTCAGACATGCAAACAATTAGAATCAAACACACAAACAGAGAAAGACAGACACTTTAAGCACTCAAAACAAGAAAGACAAAAACTTAGAATTGCAAACACCAACTCAGACATTCCAACAAAGGGAATCAAACACGCAAACAGAGAAAGATAGACGCTTTAGATATTCAAACGAACAAAGACAAATACTTGGACTTGCAAACATCAACCCAGACATGCAAACAAAAAGAATCAGACATGTAAACAGAGAAAGACAAACACTTTTGACATTTAAACCAACAAAGACAAATTCTTGGACTTGAAAACATCAGCCCAGACATGCAAACAAATAGAATCAGACACTCAAACAGAGAAAGACAGACACTTTAAACATTCAAACCAGCACAGACAAATACTAGGACTTGCAAACACCAACCCAGACATGTAAAAAAATAGAATCAGCCACATAAACGGAGAAAGACAGACACTTTAGACATTCAAACCTACAAAGACAAATACTTGGACTTGCAAACACCGACCCAGACATGCAAAAAATTAGAATCAGACATACAGACAGAGAAACACAGACATTTTAGACATTCAAACTAACAAAGACATATACTTGGACTTGAAAACTCCAACCCAGACATGCATACAAACAGGATGAGACACATACACATATACACACAAACCATTTAGACATGCAAACCAACAATGACAAATTGTTTGAATTGTAAACACTTACCAAGGCAGTAACACAAGTAGAATCAGACACAAAAACAGAGAAACAAAGACATTTTAGACATCCAAACCACCAAAGACAGATTCTTGGACTTGTAAACACTAATTCACACAACCAGACAAAGAAAATCAGACACACAAACAGATAAAGACAGCACTTTAGACATTCAAACCAACAAAGACAAATTCTTGGACTTGCAAACACCAACCCAGACATGCATACAAATGGAATCAGACACACAAACAGAGAAAGACAGACACTTTAAACATTCAAACCAACAAAGACAAATACTTGGACTTACAAACACCAACTCAGACATGCAAACAAAAAGAATCAGACATGTAAACAGAGAAAGGCAGACACTTTTGACATTCAAACCAACAAAGACAAATTCTTGGACTTGCAAACAACAGCCCAGACATGCAAACAAATAAAATTAGACACTCAAAGAGAGAAAGACAGACACGTTAAACATTCAAACCAACAAAGACATATACTAGGACTTGCAAACACCAACCCAGACATATAAACAAATAGAATCAGCCACATAAACGGAGAAAGACAGACACTTTAGACATTCAAACCAACAAAGACAGATACTTGGACTTGCAAACACCAACCCAGACATGCAAACAAATAGAATCAGACACACACACACAGAGAAAGACTGATACTTTAGACATTAAAACCAACAAAGACAAATTCTTGGACTTTCAAACTCCAACCTAGACATTCAAACAAATAGAATCAGATACACAAACAGAGGAAGACAGACACTTTAGACATTCAATCCAACAAAGACAAATACTCAGACTTGCAAACAACAGCCCAGACATGCACCCAAATAGAATCATACACACAAACAGAGAAAGACAGACAGTTTGGACATTCAAACCAACATAGACAAATACTTGGACTTGCAAACACCAACCCAGACATGCAAACAAGTAGAATCAGACACACAAACAGAGAAAGACAGACACTTTAGACATTCAAACCAACAAAGACAAATTCTTGGACTTGCAAACACCAACCCAGACATGCAAACAAATAGAATCAGACACACAAACAGAGAAAGACAGACACTTTAAACATTCAAACCAACAAAGACAAATACTAGGACTTGCTAACACCAACCCAGACATGTAAACAAATAGAATCAGCCACATAAACGGAGAAATACAGAAACTTTAGACATTCAAACCAACAAGGACAGATACTTGGACTTGCAAACACTAACCCAGACATGCAAACAAATAGAATCAGACACACAAACAGAGAAAGACAGACATTTTAGACATTCAAACCAACAAAGACAAATACTTGGACTTGTAAACACCAATCCAGACATGCAAACACATAGAATGAGACACACAAACAGATAAAGACAGACACTTTAGACATTCAAACCAACAAAGACAGATACTTGGACTTGCAAACACCAACCCAGACATGCAAACAAATAGAATCAGACACACAAACCGAGAAAGACAGACATTTTAGACATTCAAACCAACAATGACAGTTTATTGGACTTGTAAACATCAACTCATAAACGCAAACCAAAAGAATTAGACAAACAAACAGAGAAACACAGACATTTTAGAAATTCAAACCAACAATTACAAATTCTTGGACTTGCGAACAACAACCCAGAATGGCAATAAAAAAGGATCAGACCGACAAACTGAGAACGACAAACAATTTAGACGTTCAAACCAACATTGACAGATACTTTGACATGCAAACACCAATCCAGACATGCAAACAAATAGAATCAGACACACAAACAGAGAAAGACAGACACTTTAGACATTCAAACAAACAAAGATAAATACTTGGACTTTCAAACACCAACCCAGACATGCAAACAAAAAGAATCAGACATGTAAACAGAGAAAGACAGACACTTTAGACATTTAAACCAACAAAGACAAATTCTTGGACTTGCAAACATCAGCCCAGACATGCAAACAAATAAAATCAGACATTCAAACAGAGAAAGACAGACACTTTAAACATTCAAACCAACAAAGACAAATACTAGGACTTGCTAACACCAACCCAGACATGTAAACAAATAGAATCAGCCACATAAACGGAGAAAGACAGACACTTTAGACATTCAAACCAACAAAGATAGATACTTGGACTTGCAAACACCGACCCAGACATGAAAACAAATAGAATCAGACACACAAACAGAGAAAGACAGACATTTTAGACATTCAAACCAACAAAGACAAATACTTGGACTTGAAAACACCAATCCAGACATGCAAACAAATAGAATGAGACACACAAACAGATAAAGACAGACACTTTAGACATTCAAACCAGCAAAGACAGATACTTGGACTTGCAAACACCAACCCAGACATGCAAACAAATAGAATCAGACACACAAACAGAGAAAGACAGACATTTTATACATTCAAACCAACAAAGACAAATCCTTGGACTTGTAAACACCAATTCAGACATGACAAAAAATAGAATCAGACACGCAAACAGATAAAGACAAACATTTAAGAAATTCAAACCAATAACGACATATACTTGGACTTGCAAACACCAATCCCGACATGCATACAAATAGAATCAGACACACAAACAGAGAAAGACAGACACTTTAAACATTCAAACCAACAAAGACAAATACTTGGACTTACAAACACCAACTCAGACATGCAAACAAAAAGAATCAGACATGTAAACAGCGAAAGGCAGACACTTTTGACATTCAAACCAACAAAGACAAATTCTTGGACTTGCAAACATCAGCCCAGACATGCAAACAAATACAATGAGACACTCAAACAGAGAAAGACAGACACTTTAAACATTCAAACCAACAAAGACAAATACTAGGACTTGCTAACACCAACCCAGACATATAAACAAATAGAATCAGCCACATAAACGGAGAAAGACAGACACTTTAGACATTCAAACCAACAAAGAAATCAAACATGCAAACAAATAAAATCAGACACTCAAAGAGAGAAAGACAGACACTTTAAACATTCAAACCAACAAAGACAAATACTAGGACTTGCAAACACCAACCAAGACATGTAAACAAATAGAATCAGCCACATAAACGGAGAAAGACAGACACTTTAGACATTCAAACCAACAAAGACAAATACTTGGACTTGCAAACACCAACCCAGACTTGCAAACAAATAGAATCAGACACACAAACAGAGAAAGACAGACATTTTAGACAATCAAACCAACAAAGACAAATACTTGGACTTGTAAAAACCAACCCAGACATGCAAACAAATAGAATCAGACACACAAACAGATAAAGACAGACACTTTAGACATTCAAACCAACAAAGACAAATTCTTGGACTTGCAAACTCCAGCCCAGACATGCATACAAATAGAATCAGACACACAAACAGAGAAAGACAGACACTTTAGACATTCAAACCAACAAAGACAAATACTTGGACTTGCAAACACTAACCCAGACTTGCAAACAAATAGAATCAGACAATCAAACACAGAAAGACAGACACTTTAGACATTCAAACCAACAAAGACAAATTCTTGGTCTTGCACACACCAACCCAAACATGCAAACAAATAGAATCAGACACACAAACAGAGAAAGACAGGCACTTGAGATATTCAAACCAGCGAAGACAGATTCTTGGACTTGCAAACACAAACCCAGACATGCAAACAAATAGAATCAGACACACAAAGAGAGACAGACAGACAGTTTAGACTTTCAAAACAACAATGACATATGCTTGGACTTGCAAACACCAACCTAGACATGCAACCAAATAGAATCAGACACACAAACAGAGAAAGACAGATACTTTAGATATTCAAACCAACAAAGACAAATTCTTGGACTTGCAAACACCAACCCAGACATGCATACAAATAGAATCAGACACACACACACAGAGAAAGACTGATACTTTAGACATTCAAAGCAACAAAGACAAATACTTGGACTTGCAAACACCAACCCAGACATGCAAACAAATAGAATCAGACACACAAACAGAGAAAGACAGACAGTTTAGACATTCAAACCAACATAGACAAATACTTGGACTTGCATACACCAACCAAGACATGCAAACAAGTAGAATCAGACACACAAACAGAGAAAGACAGACACTCTAGGCATCCAAAACAACAAACACAAATTCTTGGACTTGCAAACACCAACCCAGACATGCAAACAAATAGAATCAGACACACAAACAGAGAAAGACAGACACTTTAGACATTCAAACCAACAAAGATAAATACTTGGACTTGCAAACACCAACTCAGACATGCAAACAAATAAAATCAGACATTCAAACAGAGAAAGACAGACACTTTAAACATTCAAACCAACACAGACAAATACTAGGACTTGCTAACACCAACCCAGACATGTAAACAAATAGAATCAGCCACATAAACGGAGAAATACAGAAACTTTAGACATTCAAACCAACAAAGACAGATTCTTGGACTTGCAAACACTAACCCATACATGCAAACAAATAGAATCAGACACACAAACAGAGAAAGACAGACAGTTTAGACATTCAAACCAACAAAGACAAATACTTGGACTTGCAAACACCAATCCAGACATGCAAATACATAGAATGAGACACACAAACAGAGAAAGACAGACACTTTAGACATTCAAACCAACAAAGACAGATATTTGGACTTGCAAACACCAACCCAGACATGCAAACAAATAGAATCAGACACACAAACCGAGAAAGACAGACAATTTAGACATTCAAACAAACAAAGACAGATACTTTGAATTTTAAACACCTACTCATACACGATTACAAAAAGGCAGAGACACACAAACAGAGAAAGAAAGTCTCTAACGACATTCATACCAAAACAGACTAAAACTTGTACTTTCTCACACTTACACCGTCATTAAAACAAATAGGAACATACCCACCAAACCAGGAAGACCGGAGCTTTAATTTCTCAATACGACAAAGAAGAAATATAAGACATGTAAACACTAACCCAGAGATGCCCACAAATGGAATCAAACATGTTAACAGAGAAAGACAGACACTTTAGACATTCAAACCAACAAAGACAAATACTTGGACTTGCAAACATCAGCCCAGACATGCAAACAAATAAAATCAGACACTCAAACAGATAAAGACAGACACTTTATACATTCAAACCAACAAAGACAAATACTAGGACTTGCTAACACCAACCCAGACATGTAAACAAATAGAATCAGACACATAAACGGAGAAAGACAGACACTTTAGACATTCAAACCAACAAAGACAGATACTTGGACTTGCAAACACCAACCCAGACTTGCAAACAAATAGAATCAGACACACAAACAGAGAAAGACAGACATTTTAGACAATCAAACCAACAAAGACAAATACTTGGACTTGTAAAAACCAATCCAAACATGCAAACAAATAGAATCAGACACACAAACAGATAAAGACAGACACTTTAGACATTCAAACCAACACAGACAAATTCTTGGACTTGCAAACACCAGCCCAGACATGCATACAAATAGAATCAGACACACAAACAGAGAAAGACAGACACTTTAGACATTCAAACCAACAAAGACAAATTCTTGGACTTGCAAACACCAACCCAGACATGCAAACAAATAGAATCAGACAATCAAACACAGAAAGACAGACACTTTAGACATTCAAACCAACAAAGACAAATTCTTGGTCTTGCAAACACCAACCGAAACATGCAAACAAATATAATCAGAAACACAAACAGTGAAATACAGATACTTTAGACATTCAAAACAACAATCACAAATTCTTGGACTTGCAAACACCAACCCAGACATGCCAAAAAATAGAATCAGACACACAAACAGAGAAATACAGACATATTAGACATTCAAACCTACAAAGACAAATGCTTGGACTTGTAAACACCACCCTAGACATGCAAAAAAATAGAATCAAACGCACAAACAGAGAAAGACAGACACTTTAGATATTCAAACCAACAAAGACAAATACTTGGACATGCAAACACCAACTCAGACATGCAAAGAACTAGAATCAGACACACACACACAGAGAAAGACAGATACTTTAGACATTCAAACCAACAAAGACAAATACTTGGACTTGCAAACACCAACCCAGACATGCAAACAAATAGAATCAGACACACAAACAGAGAAAGACAGACACTTTAGACATTCAAAGCAACAAAGACAAATTCTCGGACTTGCAAACACCAACCCAGACATGCAAACAAATAGAATCAGACACACAAACAGAGAAAGACAGACAGTTTAGACATTCAAACCAACAAAAACAAATTCTTGGACTTGCAAACACCAACACAGGCATGCAAACAAGTAGAATCAGACACACAAACAGAGAAAGACAGAAACTTTATACATTCAAAACAACAAAGACAGAATCTTGGACTTGCAAACACAAACACAGACATGCAAACAAATAGAATAAGACACACAAACAGAGAAAGACAGACAATTTAAACATTCAAACCGACAAAGACAAATACTTGGACTTGCAAACACCAACTCAGACATGCAAACAAAAAGAATCAGACATGTAAACAGAGAAAGACAGACACTTTTGACATTTAAACCAATAAAGACAAATTTTTGGACTTGCAAACACCAACTCAGACATGCAAACAAATAAAATCAGACATTCAAACAGAGAAAGACAGACACTTTAAACATTCAAACCAACAAAGACAAATACTAGGACTTACTAACACCAACCCAGAAATGTAAACAAATAGAATCAGCCACATAAACGGAGAAATACAGAAACTTTAGACATTCAAACCAACAAAGAAAAATTCTTGGACTTGAAAACACTAGCCCATACATGCAAAAAAATAGAATCAGACACAAAAACAGAGAAAGACAGACATTTTAGACATCCAAACCAACAAAGACAAATACTACGACTTGTAAACACCTATCCAGACAAGCCAACAAATAGAATCAGACACACAAACAGAGAAAGACAGACACTTTAGACATTCAAACCAACAAAGACAGATACTTGGACTTGCAAACACCAACCCAGACATGCAAACAAATAGAATCAGACACACAAACAGAGAAAGACAGACAATTTAGACATTCAAACCAACAAAGACAAATACTTGGACTTTTAAACACCAATCCAGACATGCAAGCAAATAGAATCAGACACACAAACAGATAAAGACAGACAATTTAGACATTCAAACCAACAAAGACAAATTCTTGGACTTGCGAACACCAACCCAGACATGCATACAAATAGAATCAGACACACAAACAGAGAAAGACAGACACTTTAGACATTCAAACCGACAAAGACAAATACTTGGACTTGCAAACACCAACTCAGACATGCAAACAAAAAGAATCAGACATGTAAACAGAGAAAGACAGACACTTTAGACATTCAAACCAACAAAGACAAATTCTTGGACTTGCAAAAATCATCCCAGACATGCAAACAAATAGAATCAGACACTCAACCAGAGAAAGACAGACACTTTAAACATTCAAACCAACAAAGAAAAATACTAGGACTTGCAAACACCAACCCAGACATGTAAACAAATAGAATCAGCCACATAAACGGAGAAAGACAGACACTTTAGACATTCAAACCATCAAAGACAAATTCTTGAACTTGCAAACACCAACCCAGGCATGCAAACAAATAGAATCAGACACACAAACAGAGAAAAACAGACACTTTAAACATTCAAACCAACAAAGACAGATACTTGGACTTGCAAACACCAACCCAGACATGCAAGCAAATAGAATCAGACACACAAACAGAGAAAGACAGACATTTTAGACATTAAAAACAACAAAAACACATTCTTGTACTTGCTAACTCCAGCCCAGACATGCAAAAAAATAGAATCAGACACACAAACAGAGAAAGACAGACACTTTAGACATTCAAACCAACAAATACAAATACTTAGACTTGCAAACACTAACCCAGACATGCAAACAAATAAAATCAGGCACATAAACAGAGAAAGACAGACACTAGGTAAATCACGACAAAACATTACTGAAATAATCCAAGTCTTGCATTTCAATGAAAGAAATTCAAAATGAACTTTGTAAAATCAAGAGAATGTAAAAATCCAAAATGAACTTTGAAAAATCAAGAGAATTTAACTGTGACAAGGTAAACCAAGAAAAAACACTACTGAAATATTCCAACTCTTGCATTTCAGCGAAAGAAATCCAACTTGAACTTTAAAAAATCAAGAGATTATAACTGTTATAAAGTAAAGCACATCAAAACACTACTGAAATATTCAAACTCTTTCATTTCAAGAAAAGAAATCCAAAATGAGCATTAAAAAATCAAGAGACTGTAACTGTGACAAGGTAAACCACGACAAAACACTACTGAAGTAAAGTCTGATTAGTCTCATTCGAAGACATATAAAAAAAAAAGTTGAAAGAAATGTACCTTGTTAAAAAAAATGGGGGGGGGAAGTTGGAGGGGAGGGGGCGCCCTTCGAGTTTGGGGATAGGGGACCTTTTGGGGGTTGATGTCTCTGCTGGATAGGGTCGTTGGTACTTATGATATGAATTAACATGCTCTTCAGGGTTATCTTAACGGCTAATCACTTTAACCCTTTTTCTCCACCTTCATACAATCCAATTCGCAAATACTTTCTAGCTCTGTTTTTTTTCTCTATCATTCAATTAATATCGTTTGTATAGTCCAATTCGTGAACCCCTTATCCCTTTTTGCAGATGTCAATCAAAAAATTCTAGACATGTTACATTCTTAATCAAATTACTCTCGAGTTAAGGCAATTGTCCAAAAAAATCAGAAACCAGACCAGTGGGGAATCCTCGCTACACAACTGCCAGCTTTTTAAAATGTCCACGTGATACTCTAGTGCATATTCATGTGCAAATCCTTGTGTAATTCCATGTGCAATTAGGACCTTATACATGGATACTACAGCCCTGGGAGGCTCTAGGGGTTTGTCATCCTTAAATACATAATTTCCAGAACTTTCAACAACGTTGACTAAAATGGTTATCTCTAAAATGTGATTGAATGTTTTTGGGGAAATAATGGGCGTGAGAGGGGGGTTAATTACTCTCCACTCACTTTCGACTATTAAAAAGGGCAATCTCAATTTCGAATCAAATGAGCCCTTTTTGAAATTGCTAGAACAACTTTCTATACAACCTTATATTCCCCAAGGGCATAACTTACAACCCTTGCACTGAGGGCTCTGATGGGGTGATCATCCTAAAAGACCTAATTTCCAGAACTTGCGGCTACGTTGAACAAAAAGGATAACTCAAAATTTTGATTGGATGTGTTTGGGGAAATGGTGGGCGTAAGAGGGGGGTAAGTTGCCCTTCAATCAATTTCGACTATTAAAAGGGCACTAGTCCTTTCAATTTCCAATTGAATGAGCCCTTTCTGAAGTTTCTACAACACCTCTTACTATACAAACCTTATATGCCCCCAAGGCAGACTGGGTGTTTCCATAATTTTGCTTTTAAAATATTATTTTATCATCATGTTTTGTTATTTTTCATTAGGATTAGCCTAACTTCACTTACTGGCTATGTTTCTAATAACCGAAAAGTACCGAAAAAAATTGCCCCCCCCCTTATATTTCTGACCAAGTTAACATACTGGGCAACTGCATTAATAAACAAGCTCATTAATAGTAGAACTGTTAAGTTTCTCGAAGATACAGATTTTTTATTTCACATCAGTTTGGTCTTACAAAGGGTCTTTCGACACAACAGGCTGTTTCACTACTTACTCCTTTTGTTAATGATGCTTTCGATAAGTGGATTAAGGTTGCTTCTGTACTTCTAGATATAATTTAGGTGTTTGATTCAGTTTTAATCATGATATCGTAATTGAGGAACATCTTAATTGTGGCATTCAAGGAGTTTTTTTTTAGATTTCATTAAATCGTTTTTAATTGACTGTTCCCAATGTGTGATATTGAGTGTGATCCTTAAGATGTCTTGCCTAATGATCCTTAATATGTCTATCTGGTATACCGTCGTGTATACAATGGTGCTCCTCAAGGATCAATTTTAGGTTCATTGTTGTTTTCGGGGATATAAAAATGATCTTTGTAGTATATCTAGTATCATATCTTAAAGTATACTAAATGGAACTATGCTGTCATGTTTTGCATTATATTACATGTGTAGACAAATGTCACAAATAACTAATTGCATCTATTTTCTTCTTTGCTTTTTAAATATGCTACTTCTCTTGATTATCAAATTACCAGTTCACTTTTGATGCGTAGACCGTTGATTATAATTACTATATTTAGATTTTTTTTTTAACATGTTGGGCCTCTAGTTTAAGAGGGTCAGCCAAATGAGTTAATGAGTTAATTTGTCAAAGAAAATCTGTCAAATGTTAAAATTGCCCTGTTTTGCTGTTTACAAATTTGAGGTATGGTTCTCAGTCGTCCGTGTTTTTACATGTTTTGCTATTTTGGAAAGTTTGGCTATATGTTTATGTGAAGATTTTTTTTTTTTTTTTATTTAGCTTGGGCGTCTGAGCAACACCACTGTTCGCCTTAAATACCAATGTGGATCCACCGTCGTCCACCGAAACGGCAGCAGCAACAAAGAAGCTTCAAAATGGAAAGTCACCAGGCAAATCTACTGAAATGATTAAAGCAACCTTTCCGATCTACCCCAAGTTCTCGAAGTTATTATTTACAGTAATCTGAAGGACAGCCATAGCGACAGTACCTCCCGACTGAAATGGGAGTACCTTTGCGAAGCTATTCAAGAAAGGTGACGCGACCCTCCCAAGCAACTGGCAGGAAGTCTCCCAGCTTTCTGTACCCAGAAAATCATTGTCACAAGACTCAGCCCAAAGCTAGTCAGACACCTTCATGACGAGCAACGTGGCTTCAGACCAAACCGTTCATGTGTAGACTACTCTACGTCTTCTAATCGAAGAAAGCAAGAAATCGAACAAAGCGAAAAGTGGCTATCAAAACCTGTAAGTCCCTTAGAAATCCCATACGAAGCTCTTTAAATTTTGCTGACGATATTGCCTTCCTGGAATCGTGCAACTAACAACTCTAAGAAATTTTAGACCAGGGGAGTGAGAAACGATGGCAAATCGGTCAAAAAACAAAATACTGAGATAACAAAATAAGTCGCTACCACACCCTCACGCTTCAGCATGATATATGGAAGAGTAGCACATAGAGCACCTTATCCATTTCAATTGGCTTAGAAGCATAATTGAAAGCACTGGACCGACCAAAAAATAATTGCTAACCCGAATTAATCACACTAATATACTCTTCAGTAGATTACGGGAGGATTGACGGTCCCAAAGCTTCTCTCTAAGGATGAACCTGCAAGTTTTCAATAGCAATATTATACCAGTTCTGCTTTACGTACTCGAAACCTGGCACCTGAACCAGGAAAAAAAGAAAGAAGAACACAGACTTTCGAATACTCATGTCTAAGAAGAATCCTCAGCATCCACTGACAGTAGAGGGTAACTAACCAATTCTTTTGCGACAAGACGGGAGAACCTATTATAAAAAATATCACAAGAGATCTACGATGAGATACTTTTGTCACATACTACGCGTTTGCAATCTTCGCAACAAAATGCAACACTCTACCAGTAGCCAACGGGTTGACGCCGCAGAGGCAGACCAAGGATTACCCTGCAACAAACGTACCAGACAGATCCACTTAGCCCGCATCTGTCAATCAAACCTCTTTGAGAAGACATACTGGCAGGAACAAACCTATGGGAAGATTGGTGGCTCCTTCTTGATGCCCTCGGTGCTTCTGGAGGCACAGGCGGATCTAAGGTCTAAGGTAAGGTCTTGGGTTTCTGAGGCCGAGTAGTCAATTCGCTTTTGTTTGTTTTTATGTTTTCCTTCTTTTGTCCTTATTTTTATTGAGTTGTTTTTACTAATATTGTAATTACTAATGTTGTTCCTTACTACAATTGTTTGATAAATAAACACAATTATTTTTATTAATTTTTTTCTCTACAAAAGATTGCGTAATATAATTATCTGGCAGTAGAAGGGGGGGTGCCAGTCGTGACGGGACTCCTTATATGGGCATAGAATACTGACGGGACTCCATATATGGGCATAGAGTCATTAGGGAGAACACTTGGTTAATGGGGTCAATGACCTCTTTTTCCAAGGTCGATGTTGTTGTTGTTGTAAGTGCACGCTCTAGGCGAATGTCAAGGTGTCCAGAAATAGGAAACAGCATTTGTTTTGGCCAAGTGCACGCTCGAGGTGAATGTCATGGTGTCCAGAAATAGTATTTGTTATTGTTGTTCAAGCCAAATGTTATGAGTTTCCCGGAATTTGGAACACCTGTGCTGTCGACCTCAATTCACCTATCGTGAATCAATAATTCCCCTTAGAAACAACAAATTAATTCCCCTTTCTTGACAGATCAATCAACCAATGACATCATCTGTCAGACTTTAAAAATTTTCGTATAGAAACGATTCTCCAGGAATAGATCCAAGTCATTAATGTCTGTGCCTCGGAAACAACTCTTTTGGTCGAACTCCAAAGGATATTAATAGCCAAAGGCCATGGAAACAATTCTCCAAGAAACATCTTAGCGATGAATTGTTTTAGCGCGGGAATCAGGTTTCTTATTAATTTGAAATGCATTAGCGCAGAGAT
>NC_142798.1:75838130-75877392 GCF_049724085.1 Artemia sp. Qi Xiang Cuo
CACAAATCGATAATTTTTTGGGAGATTTTGGAGAAACCAATTTTCTTTCGGGAAATTCAATTATATCGGAAGCGCTGATGGTGTGAGTTGATAACTATGGATACTACGCTGTCTTTCCAATATACATCAACATCTTAATGAAAATAAAATTGAACCATTAGACCTTGGGCAAACGGAAGAAATTCTAGATATTTTCGGATTCCTGGGCACTTCTTGTTCAAATTATCAAATATTATTTTCATAATTATTCCCTCCCGCAAAAAATCTCTGCTTATGTTCCTGTTTTATAAGAAAAAGGATATCCTTCTAGGTCATCTAGGTCAGTATCTTTGTATTAATCGCCCAGTGCTTCCACTACCAACACTGTTTGACATCAACATTGTTAATATTGTATCTTAACTATCTGAAAAAAAAACTTGTTTAACCTGCTAGTATTGAGTATCAGTAAAGAAACCAACCCAAACTGGTTGGGAAACGTGCTTTTGATATCAATATTCCTTATGTTTAATCTTTGAATTCCTAAATAAACACATGTTTAAAGCACTGATACTGAATAATAATAAAGAAAGCAGCAAAAAACAGAGATTTTTCTGTTTTTAGCTGTTCTGTAAAATTTATATTTTTGTGTAACGATATTTTATGTTTTTATCAAAAATTTTGTGCTTTCCCCAAAATGTATTACATCTATTTTATACCTCACTGGATTGGTTGGGAATCAAGCTTTTGATATCAACATTGTTGATGTTGTATCTTAAATATCTGAAAAAAAAAACGTATTTAACCTGCCAACACTGACTCAAAACACAGATTTTCCCGTTTTCAGCTTTTTTATCAAATTTATGTTGTTTATGGCTTCTCGAGATATTTTGTGCTTTTTTTTTCAAATAAAACTGTTTTTTCCCAAAAATGTAATGTACATCATACTCTTTTCTGATATAGTAAAATTATGGGAAATGAGCTTTTGATATCAACATTCTTTATGTTAAATCTTCGATGCCTAAAAAGAATTTTTTGTTTAACACACTGTTACTGAATAATAGTAATGAAAACCTAGAAGAAATCTTGTTAATAATCACTATTTGATAATAGTAAAGAAAACAAACCAAAACAATTTTTCTGTTATATTTTTCTTGTAAAATTTTTGTTTTGAGCCATCTTTTATGGCACCGTTTAGAGCCACCATAGCCAAAAAGAGAATGCAGTTTTTTATACTTGTCTTAGTTTTTATCCTACTATTATATCGCTACATTACCAAGGGGTCACTAACTCAGAAATCACGTACACCAGCTGGCACATGACAAGCTTGGTGGAACCGTTCCAAGTGCTGTAAGGACTGTGTCTAAGGTAGCGGAAGGGTGTCAGGGGTGATCACATATGGTGCTCCGAGATTTAACTCTCGAGCACCACAATTACCTTCTAATAAGGATATCCTTAGGGTCATTTTTGTTGAAACACGTGATAAATCCCATCTTCTTAATGTTGATTTTTATTTTGACTGTTTTTTTGTTGTTGTTTTTTTAGCTCTGGGGGGTAGAAGTACCTTGCGAAGTACAAAATCACGTGCCCCTGTTTACTCCGTCCAATGCAGCCCTCAAGTACCTCGAGAATCAAGTCCAAATTCTCACATTGAATTGGAATCGCTTGAACCCGGACCGATGACACCGCGACGTGTCAAAAGACGTTCTGTGCGAAGTAACCGAAGTTCAGGACGCAAAAAGCATAGATATGTGAATCCGGTGACGAAGTTGATAGATCAGGGTCTTGATTCTTCAACTTCGACTGACAGCAATGCATTTGTTCGAGGATATAGTGCCTACCCCACTAGTAACCCTAATGGAGTGCCTTCCTTACCTCGAAGGAGTGTGGGGCATAGTAACGTTGGCTATCAGCCTTCAAGACCTAGTTCAATATATTCCGTGTCAAACATAGAAAGTGAGCCGCGTCCTCCCTCTGCCCATTCGAGTTATTCAAATTGGCATGGGCAGAGAACTGGTGTGAGTCAGACTTTTTTAAATAGTGCAAATGTACCCTCAACTAGTAATTATGGTATTCAGTATGGTGCTTATAGTGGGTTTGGGCCTGGCAGGCCACACTTTGGAAGTCGCGAACAAGCCGAAAGTGCCATTTAGTTTTTTTTTTTTTAATTTATATTTCACACTTAACTTGCTATTGTGCACTTATATATAATGTATAAATCAGTCAAGTCTTTCGTATTTTATTTTTTTATTTTATTTTATGTTTAATGACTGAATAAAATTGTGCCGGTTTTACCTAAATATTAGCACCATCATTGTATTTTTTTCTGATCAGTTTTCTTTTACCATTGTATAAATCAAGGTCACCCACCCCCCTCACTGGATAAGTGCTGTCTATATTTTTAAGCATTTTACGATTTTTCAGGACATTAATGCCCATAGGAAATGCTCTGAGCTATTAATATGAAACTAAATTTAGGTATGGATTTTGGGGGATATGAAGAATTCTGGGTTTCTCATTTATAAGAAAAACAAACCGTCACTTAGCTACGACTATTCAAAAAAACATTCCGTGCCTTTTTTGTAATAATCAAAATCATCCAATATCAAAAACAAATTTGTAAAACTCAAAATTATTATCACCAACTCCATTAAATTAATCTCGTTTTAACGATTGGTTTAATTCTTTTTTTTCTTATTTTATTTGATTATTAAAATGTTTAATTATTTGGCCTTTTTCTCTAATGTATTATATCCTCTTTTCTCACTCAGAAGCAAATAGGAAGTGGCTTTTCGTATTGAATATTTTCTGGTCGTACTTCAAAAATTTGAAATTCTGATAAGGATATCCAAAAACAAATATAAATATATAAAATTAAAGAGAAATCAAAAGACTAGAATAGCTCTGATTAATATCTGTAAGATGTGTGAAATTTTTTATTTACCTTCGATTTCTTGTACAAAATAATTGGTCCCATGACATCCGAAAATAAGAAACACTTTTCTTGTTTTTCCAGTTTTTCTTGAAAATTAACGTTTTAAAATTAACTTTTAAAGTTACCAGAGCTGATTTTGAAATTCAACATTTATTTTTTTTTTATCTGTTAACACTCTAGTTCAATAACATTATTTTTGGGGCATTATAGGCTGGTCGGAATAATATTTTAAAATAGATCTGAAGTAACTAAGATGTTTAACCTTTCTAAATGTGTTAACTCATTTATTTTCTGTGGATTTTAATTATACTTTACTGGTTTTTATTTAGTTTCTTCCTTTTTTTTTCTTTTTTTTGAGACATAGTATTGTACAAAAACTTAAAGCAAGTAATATTTCTTCCATAGTCCTGTGATTATCCAATAATTTATTTGTATTATTACCAAGCTATTTTTGCACTATTCGATTATTTTTGCATTGTCATTTACTTATTACCTTTTATTCAATTTCTATTTACTTTTTTTTCATTTACTTCATTACGCTGTCATTAGTTTATCGGGTATCACTTTTTCTATTTATTATTAAGCATCTACATTCAATAGTTAAAACCCTGAATCTCGGAGAACTTCGGAGTAGGTCGAAGGGCATCGACCTACACCGAAATTGATAGATATACGCGTTGTTCATTTTCCTATTTTTTGTTTTCATATTTTTGCTTATCACATATCATACTATGATCATTATAGATAGTGCTAAAACGGTATTCATTCTCAAATAATTATTTCTCGTTTCCAATTTAATAAAAATCATTGAGAAGTAAGGTTAAATAGTCTAGAAAACATGGAAATACTAGAGTTTAGAGGAAAATTTATATAATTAGATGTCATCGCAGGATTGTCATCTTCATAGTGAGCGTGTTCCAGAGCTCTATTATTAATATTTTGGTGCTTGTCAATTATATCGACCCCACTCAAGTTCTTGATCTGAGTAAAACCGCTTTCTATGTCTGCATTCAGTTATCAAACAGTTCGTGGTAACGAACTGTAAGTAAGGAGTGACTCGGCTCAATAGCAACCGAAACTCTAAGAAACGGAATTTTAAATACAAGTAGATGCATCAAAAGAATCGGATTAAGTGTCCAAAAAAATTGGAGGGCAATTTGGCCCCCTCCCACGCTCATTTTTTCCCGAATCCACCTAATCAAAATTTTGAGATAGCCATTTTGTTCAGAATAGTAGAATATCTAAAAACCATGTATTTGAGGGTGACTTAATCCCCCACAGTTCTCGGGGAAAGGGCTGCAATTTAAGAACTCTATCCATTGTTTACATAAAGTAGGCTATTAGATGTTGGGAAGTGTAAGGCGTTTTCAGGAGGTATTTTTTCTGGGTGGGGGGGGGGGTCGAAGGAGGGGATTACGTGGGAGGATCTTTCCATAGAGGATGTTTCCTTGGGGGAAAGGGACATTTCTATGAAGGGGTGCCGGATTTCCCAGCATTATTTAAAAAACGATCAGAAATTAAATAAAAACAAGTTTTTTCATATATGAGGGGGTTCGCCCACTAGTCAATACCTCGCTCTCTGCGCTAAAGTTTTCTTAGTACTTTCAAAAGAGCCATCTATTCTAATTAAATTGCCTTTGTGATTCAGGGATTTGTGATTCGAACAAAATTTGAACTTTAGCGTAAAGAGCGAGGTATTGACTAGGAGGGGCAACCCCCTTATATGCGTAATAATTTCTGTTCGTTTAAAGTTTTAATGTTGCCCCTTACTTTCAGTTGAAAAAACTTGTTTTGTTTTTAATAATTACCTTAGCCTGAGTGAGATAAACTATTTTGCAGTTATATTTTAGTTAAATATTTAAAATATAGAGCTGGTTAGGTTAGGTATTTAATATAATGCGTTCTGGGTGGCCTTCTTTCCATAATTGCCTGTTGTAGTTTCCATAATTTTGTAAAGTATTACATTTTCATCAGATTTGGGTATATTTCATTATGATTAACCTAACTTTACTTCTTGAAAGTGGTTGATATAATTGACAAGTACCAATATTTTTTTAGTATTTTTAGTTTTGTTTTTATTGGATTTATTTGATTCTTGCTACAATTTTGATTCATGCTCAATTTGATACTCTGTAAACGTTTTGAAATTTGCCTTTTGTCAAAAGTGAACGTAAACGTGATTATTCAGTACGTGGCAATCAGTAAACGTGAAATTTGAAAATAAGCCGTCCTGATCTATGTATTCTTAATTATTGGAAAATAGCTGCTCGGTTCTTTTTTAATATTTTGTAATGCTTTGTACCTTGTTAACTTTTAAATTGTATAACTCAAGAAGTCTATTATCGAATGTACGTGTTCTCCCCTCGGAACCTGAGAGCAAAGTTTTCCTGCTACTCGAATACTAAAAAACACGATTAAAGAATTTGAACGTTTGTTTTTGAGCGTTCCGTAGGCCAGTTTACCAAAATTGTGTAGCTTTAGTTTTTGCTTTGTCCGTTTACTATAACAAAAATATATAAGTGGGACAGGTTAATTTCGTTCGTAGGATAATTTTGATCTCGCTAAAAGGGCTGACGTGATGATTAGGATAAAACTGAGTTTTGTTGCTAAGCAAATAGAGCAGCGGTTCCCAACCGATATCGAGTAGTGCCCCACATACGCATTTCCAAAAAATAGCTCTTTTTCTATCTAAGATTCCTTTTCCAGTAACTCCTTTTTTTGCAAGATAATAATGATATTTCTGGTTGTTCTGAAAGGTATAATGTCACCTTCTCTTGAATTAGCACCTTTGAGAAATAAAGCTTTTAATTTTTTAATACTCATTTGATTACATTGGAGGCCTGATTTTTTAACTTTTTTTTCTTTGTCTTGTCTTAAGAGGTCAACTGGTCATCTTTTGAATTATTTGACCCAGCCGTCTTAAAAAAAGATGGACAAACTGTTAAGAATTAATTTTGATGTGACTATATGTCAGTTGAATCTTAATAAACAGAAAACCTGTTTTCACTCTTTTCTTTTTTTCTAATGAAGAAATAAATTATTCTTTTTTTAAGAAAAATTCCGATATTAGATTTTCAAACCTAGTATGAGCTCTGACAGTGCAGTGGATAGGGCTGAATACAGGATTTTTGTTAAGCTGTGGCAACTGCGAAGTTTGCCCTTCCACTGTTCAGACGGCTTTTTCCTGTAATGACATGTTAGATATTTATTCTATTTTTTTTATGGGATTTGTCATGAACAATAAAGTAACAATAAAATTGATACAAAAGCACGTGATTTTTTTTTAATACGGCTTTGTAATGAGTATATTTTTCCAATCTTTGGATAAAATGTCCTTTCCAGCTCTGGGCGGCCTGAAAAATTCCTATTTGGACACTAAGAAACGAACTTTCTGTGAATTAACGATCATGTTTTTTTCTGACGTTTGAATGTTCTTCTACTTATCTCGACAGTTTCATCTCCTTCACTTTTCCAGTGAATCGGAATGTTTCTTTTTCTTCTTTTGGTATCACTTCAGCCCAGTTTTATTGTATTAATGCCTCGGAGAAAATCAGGAACGATAAAGTGAGGCAAACCCATCGCAGAAGATGATGGATTCATAGTACTGTTCGTCCCCGCTCCCCCCCCCCTTTCCACCCCAATATGTTCTAATTCGCCTCTTTTAATTGTTGGTGAATTCGTCCTGTCAAACATACTTAAGTACGTGTTTGAGTTTAAGCATGTGATGATGAATACGATTTAACTAATATTCAGTCCAGCAGTCAAAACGTTAGTAAGACTTATTGTCTATCGACAATTCATTATAACTTTTTTAGTTTTTTTTTTCTTGTTGCTCAGTAGAAATAGTCACTTTAGCGTGGTTTCACTTTGGCGTGGCTCTGTAGCGAATAATGTGAAATGAAATAAGTCTTGTAAATGATATAAATATATTGAATTTCTACGAAGACAGTTTTTCGCCAAGCAATTAAAAGATAAAGATAATTTCCGTAAAACCAAGTTGCACTTATATTTTGTGGGTTCAGCCATCCATATCGAACACTCATTTTTTCTAGGCAGTTGAGCATTTTTTGTGTGGTCTGATATATTTTAGCTGCTTAATTCCAAAGAATTTGGATCTTAATTTTGGTACTGTCATATACTGTAAAGTTTATGCCAGAAACCCCATCACCCTTCAGCTATTCGATAAAACGGCCTATATCCAGGCCCACTAGGCCAGGGTCTAGGGGCGCAATAAATTATCACTGAGTGATTTTTTTCTTAACAAAAACTGGACGTATGGGATTTATCGTCAAAGTGCCTGGTGCAATCCGCTGCCGCGCTGTTTATTCACAGAAAAGGGATTTTAAAACAACACAGGAATTCCGTGGCCACTTATAAACTGTCAGATGTCTCCCAAGAATGGCAGGTGAGAGTTCGGTATCACCTCTCTCTTTCATAACTTTTGGCTCATCAATTGCCTTCTGTTCAGTGCTTTCACTATCCCCGAATTTTCGGGGATTTCCTCAAAAATCACACAAAAACGGGCTTGCCAAAACGCTTGGGCCTAGAAGCGTCAAAGCTTAAAATCCGACCCTGCCTATATCTCATAATTTCTTCGATCAAACAGAATAAAATAAAACTCATTAATTTCTGCAACAACAGGATATAAAATGTACTCATTAATTTTTGCAACGACAGGATATAAACAGCTTTTTCTTTAAAGAACTGTTTAAGGACAGCGAGCTGAGCAGACACAGTCCAATCGAACATTTAAGAAAATAACTTCTCTTTCGTAGAAAAAGTGACAAATAAGAAGTAAGCTACCCTTAATACCTCAAGTAACCTTTCTGTCTACAACATGTGTATACTATATGGTATGTATTATGTATATATGTTGTCTGTTCAAGATTCTCTCTTTTAATACAAAAAAAAAAAAATTCTTGATGCATTTGAGTTGTTTTTACTGCTTTATATGACCTGCTTCTTTGATTGTATCACTTAAGATTTCCAATATAATCGTGTGCTTACAATAAAATTTTAAAGTGTTTTATTTTAACTATAGTTATATATATATATATATTTATTTATTTTAACTATAGTTTATTTTTGGCTAACTAGATCCTTTCTTGTAAGAATACACCAAAGAGTATGGGTAACGTACAATAGTGGCAACTGGCATTAGTTTCGACAAAAAAAATCAACGCCATCTAGCATTTGAGAACACTTGGCTTTTTTTCAGTGTAATAATAAAAATAATTAATTTAATTTGTGTAATTGGTAAAATTAGTGCAGTAATAAGTGTCTGATCTCAGTTCCCGACAGAAAAACGATTACCTTAAAAAAAATGCCAAGTGTCCCCAAACGCTAGATGGCTTTTTTGGCCGGCACTAGCGCAGTTTCCACTTCGATAAGTTGCATTCTACGGTGCAAATTGAAGGGCTGCCTACTCTCTGCCACCAAATATAGATCTTCAAGAGGAGACATCTTCGATTCCAAAAGGTAAACTTCGGCCAAGCCATTCTTCGGTTGCAGGATGACTGATTGCCAAAGATCATCCTTATCGGCCAATCATTTAGTGCCAAACAAAAAACAGGTCGTCCCCGAATAGGGTGGGAGGAGGGCGTAGGGAAGGATTGAAAATAAATTGGAACTTCTTGGAAGGATGTGAAGAGGAATTTTTGAATAGATTGGGATGGAGGATGGGTGTGCAAAGCTGTGCTGGCCTCGGGTGGCTTGGTGCTGCAGTCGGTTGTTAGTAATAGTATTTTAGATATCTCCTGAATCTTGAACTTCACAAAAGCATGAAAATGGGGATTTTTCTTAATATTCCTATTTATTTCAAAAGAAGTAAATCTTTAAGAAAATCGAAAAGGACAGTCCCGAAAACTTTTGTCATATTCTCTAAATTGGATAAATTGATGTAGATCCTCAAGAAGGATAGATAGCTCTTGGGATGTCGAATGGACGTTGCAGCTCCTGAATTTTTCAGTAAGGACAGGTAGCAAGCCTCTCAGAAAACCTTGCGGCTGTGGGAATTGAACCCTGTGCCCCCTGTTGCCAAGCAGATATCTCATTTATAATAAGCTGATGCGGAACTATACGACAATAAGCCTGGTTTAGAAAAATCCAGTGAATAAACTTAGCTAAATCAAGATATTAGATAAATGTCCATATTAACCTTCTCCATGGAATAAAATCGTAGTTTCGTGCTACAAAATGGCAAAAAAAGCCATTTTCCCATGACACAACCTTTTTGATCACTTAAAAAGGGCACTAAAACTTTTAATTTCCACAAAATGCCTTCTCATGATCTTTTAGGACAATTGGTTCGATAAGTTAACCCTTTGGAAAAAAAACACCAGCAAACAAACAAGAAATAATCATGTTTCCAGGATGTTTCTTTTGGAAAAAAAAACTTTGTAGATAAGAACTCGAAACCCCCACAGCAGGGTTCTCTAATATGCTTATGATTTGATTTGTAATATAGTTATATGTTTTGATTGGTAATATCAAACTTAATGCAGTTTGTTCTTTTGATTTATTAAATGTAAAAAGTGCTTTTTTTCAACCGAAAGTAAAAAACACATAAAAACGAACAGAATTCTTTCTGTATACGAAGGGGGCTACCCCTCCTAAACCCCTCACTCGGTACGGTAAAGTTTTTTAGTGCTTAAAAAAAAATCTTATTCCAAATCAAAGGTCCTTATGTCTGAACAGTCGTTTTTAAAGAATTGAGGCCAAAAAACAAATTAGCGCAAAGAGGTTGAGAAGGGGGAGCTACCCTCAAACAGAATAATTTGTGTCGTTTTAAGTTTTATGATACTCTTTTCTTTATATTGAAGCAAAATTTTATTTTTAGTTTCCGATCGTTTTTTCAATAATATCTAGGCCTAAATAAAATATGACGTGGGGTACCGACTCCACAACCCTCCAAAATCTTACTGATAGATTGTATTTTTCTACAATTGTAAATTGAATGGTAATCGTCTGGGTTTTTGGGTTTTACTCCTTAAGAATTAACTAGCGGATAACAATCAAAATTTCGGACAAAATGAGAATATTTAGTCGAAATTTTTGAGGAACATTGGTTTTTGTTAAATAAGTCCTTAATAATATCTTTACTACAAAATTTCGGGTGGACGAAAGGGGCTATTATAAATGGTAGCCTGTTACCGTGAATGTCCGAAATCTGGTTAACGTCGACATTTACCGGTGAATGTCCGAAATTCCTTTTTCTTTGCTTGGATTCAATTAGCTTTGCGAGTCAGCTTTTTCAGTCTTATGCAAGCTATGATGATAAAAGTTAAAGTTAGGTTAAATTATGTTAGTTTAGGTTAGGTTAGATTAAATTTGGTTGCAAACATCAGAAATGGGTGAAAAACCTAACCTAAGCTAACCCAACCAAACTTAACCTGTCATGACCAAATCTTGCATTAAATTGAAAATGTTAACTGGCAACCCTGACTAAATCCAAAAAGAAAAAAAGGTATTTCGGATATTCACTAGTGAATGTCACATTCACAAATTTTGAACATTCACGGTAATATAAACATTAATTTGGTTAATATTAATAGTAAAATGGGATTTTAGAAACAAATTTGCAAGAATTTTTAAAAAGAGCCTGAAACCTTCAAAAATGGGGTTGTAGCAAAACAGAAGTACACCACTGGAATAGTGCCCTCAGCATTATTCAGATGTTTAAGAGCTCATGCTTCAGTCACCTCGGTTCAAATATTAATCTCGTTTCTAAGCATTAGTTAGCGTGTTTTATCAGAGGCGTAGCTAGGATTATCAGTGCCCCGAGACAGTGTCGGTTTTAATATCGGACAAGATCAAATCAATATAACGGTGACTTCTGATTTGGGGCCCCTCCTAAAATCAGAGGGGGGGCTATAGTCCCAGCCAACCCCTCCCAAATGACGCCCCTGGGCAACTGTCACAGGTACTCTGGGCGCCGTGGCCTAGGGGGCACCGCAGTAGGTTTTAAGTTTCAACTTAATGCCATTAGCTGTTCTTGATTACATTAGTTTATTATTAAAATTATTTTTTTACAAAACTAACGGTTTCAACTGCTGTGTCCTTGAGGGGGGGGGGGTGTTGACCTTACACTTTGGCCGTATCCTAGGAGTTCTAATAATTAATTGTGAGGTACAGTTCACAATTAGTCAAACAGCTAGTTATTGATTAGTTTTCTTGATTGATTTGCCCTTGGTGAACTTGAACAACAAGGAAAATCACTTTTTTTGGGTAGCACTGATGTGTCTGTCCTTTATTCTGCTGCTCTTTTTTTTCTTTGTCGCTAGCGGGGACACTGGAATATCACTGAGTGCTGTTTAAGGGCTCATGCAAAAGTTAATTTTTATATTTAATTGTTTCATATAAATTAGAATTGATAACGCCCTCATAAATTGGCATATGGCACCCGAGAAGTGCAGTCTGGGAGCCATTTAAGGAATGGAAAGGCTGGCAAGAATGAAAAAAGTATTATTATAATCTCTATGGTTTAAAAACCTAGTTCTTAGCTTTACGCTTTTTTATTCCCCCCCCCCCCCCCCAACACTCCATATTCATAAATCGTCTGGAGAATAGCGGAACTAGAAGGCTACTCTAACATGATAGAGATCTGTTTAAGGGTTCATTTAAAAACTAATTCTTTTTTATGTAATCGCTTTTTATGAAGTCAAAGTGATAAAGTCATCTTTAAGTACCATATGACATCCAAAACGGTACTTTGACCTGGTTTCCATGTTTCTTTTAAATGAAAGTTACAAATAAAGGCCCTTTCCAATTAAAAGGCTCCAAAAAAGGTATTTTTTAAAATATAGGCTGGGGCAAAACTAGGAGAGAGGGCAAAAACTAATATTTTGCGAGAAGAAAGATCACAGATGCGTGTTTGTTTTTTTTTCTCCCAAGGGTATTCGTATCGAGCCACTGGTCCCTAAAGATCAGGGGAGGGCTCATTTGATCGAATATCAAAAGTTCTAGAGCCCATTTTAAGTGATCAAAAATATTGGGTAGCTAGCCTTCTGTTGAATTCTAGGATAGCCTTCAGTCCTTCCTTCAGGTGGATGAACCCCTGAATATAAGTGCCGCTTAGTGATTGTACCC
Source organism: Artemia sp. Qi Xiang Cuo (assembly GCF_049724085.1). Lineage (NCBI taxonomy): Eukaryota > Metazoa > Arthropoda > Branchiopoda > Anostraca > Artemiidae > Artemia > Artemia sp. Qi Xiang Cuo. The sequence continues at coordinate 75,850,129 of NC_142798.1, forward strand.
TCCTTATTGCATATTTTGTTTAACACAAAATATTACTTTCATTTTTTTCACCAGAACAAAATTTGGAGAGGTTGGAGAGGTTCAACTGTGTCACCATGAACTTTAGATAATTCGGACATGAAAAAATACTACCAGCAGATTTTAAACGCATGACAAAGAAGAAAAAATAATAAATGAATAATAAAATTAAATAACGGAGAATAAAGAGGGTAATGTCAGCCAGTGGAACAAAAAGAAGCAAAACAAGCAGGCATTTCGACAAGGATCTCCGCCAAGCCTTCTTCAATGCTCAAAAAAAAAAGAAAGAAAAACTAATCATTTGAAGTAGACTCCAACAAAGTGGAAGAAACACTAAATCAAACAGACAACAAAAGCCAGGATAAATGAAAGACCATTCGCTAATTAAATTGATGGTGCATTCTTTCAAAGAATTGGCCTCCCTAGCTTTACTAAGTGCAATCATAATGACTTTTACCTATCAAAACAAATGTTTAAGAAGACTTAATTCATTTCAAATGACTATAACGCCATTTACGTTTGTCAGTGTGCGGCTTTTTGGATTACTCAAACGGTCACCAGAGGACTCCCGGATTGTGGTGCTTAAAAAAAAGCGTAGACGGCGTGGAAAGAGAGGCGGGCGGCGAAACAGACAGACGGCCATGCCCGTTCATGTTACTGAGGAACGTCTTTCTGACCGGAGGACGGCTGTATGTGAACCAAGGACTCTTGTGAAAATAAGATGTTTGCAAAGGTACGAAATTCCTCCCACTCTTTCTCCATCACAGCTGCAGCCAATCTTACCGTGTTTCTCTGATGAACTTCCCCCGCTATTACGTCCTGAACCAGTTATCAGCGCAGGCAAAGTTTCCGAATTTCGTTCTGTGTAATGCCCGATCCTTAACAAATAAAGTTGACGAGAAGGAGATACTGCTGAGAGAAGTGAGTGTTCCTATTGCCGCAGTTACCGAATGCTGGGATATCACTGATGAAATGGGTAGAATAAAAGGCTACACTAGCTATTTCAACACTCGCCGTGATAGAGGCTTAAGTAGAAAAGGTGGTGGCGTTGTTATCTATATTCGTAATGACATTTCATCTAAAATGTTAAATATACCCACCGATTCGTGTCACGAAGTTGTCTGGGTAGAGTGCAAGCCATCCAAACTATCAAAACAGTTCTCATGTTTGATAATTGCATCTGTGTATTACCCAGAGAGTGTAAAAAATAGGAAAAAGCTTATCAGCTACTTACAGACCTATATCCATAAACTTCGTCGTGCCCATGCCTATCCTGGCTTCATAATAGCTGGCGATTTTAACCAGACGAACAGAAAATGGGTATCTAGTGTCCTCCATCTGAAGCAGGTAGTTACCATTGCTACGCACCAGAGTGGCGGTACTCTAGACCTAATTTTTACAAGCATGAGAGACAATAATTACTCCCCTCGGTCGCTAGGTCCTCTCCAGAGTTCGGATCATTATTTAATTCTCTGGCAAGCCAAAAATAACCAACTGAAGCCAAAGAGAACCAAAGTGACTATTCGTCCGCTTAACTCTCAATCAATCTACGATTTTGGTCGGTGGATCGGGACTTACTGCTTCGACGACCTGTGTTCTATAGTAAACCTGAATAGCAAAGTTCAGCGGTTTAACTCTCTTCTGTTAGAGATGTTTCACAAGTTTTTTCCCACTAAAGTTGTAGTGTTAAGTGAGTCCGATAAGCCATGGATCACAAGCGACCTCAAAGAAATGATCAAGATGAGGTGCAAGCTGCACAGTTCCGGACAAATAGCCGCTGCGGCGAAACTTAGAAATCGAATCGTGGCTGTCAATCGTTTCAAGCGAAGAAATTATGTTCGGAAAAAGGTAGTACCCCTTCTCCAAAGTAGCAGTCGGAAGTGGCATTCCACAGTGAAACAAATGACTGGCAAGTCAGTTAACAGTGAGCTATAAATACCCAAGCCTGACGGATCTCAAATGAGCGCTTCAGACGTAAACGAGTTCTTTGCTGGCATTTGTACCACCTACCCCTCAATCACAGAGGCCGAACTGGTTGATCTCTTAGTCGATTGTGAAACTGACGAAATAAAACAGTTTACCGAATTTGCTGTTTTTAAAGAACTTAAAAAACTAAAACCGAATTGCTCTTCCTACCCTGGTGAGTTGCCGGTCAAACTTATTCGCGAATATGCCTTGTTTTTAGCCAAACCATTGGCATCGATCATCAATCAGTGCTTCAGTGAACAAACCTTTCCCGATGCTTGGAAGCGAGCCTATGTTCGCGTAATACCCAAAGTTAAAGGACCTAAGACATGTGATCAGTTAAGACCTATTTCGATCACACCGAACTTTGCTAAAGTTGCAGAATCTTTCATATATCGTGAACTTCTCACGGATATTTCACCGTCACTTGACCCTTCCAGGATGGTTGTTTGAAGGGATGCAGCACGTCTGTTTATTTAGTACGGCTTTATCACATAGTAGTTGAATGGTTGGAGTTTGGAAGCTCGTTTGTAGATTTACTTCTTCTAGACTACCGAAAGGCATTTGATTTGATTAAGCACCCTCTTGCCGCCCGGAATCTCAAGTCAATTAGTGCCCGTAAGCACATCCTCCAATTAGTAGTTGATTTCTTACGTTACAGGTATCAAAAAGTGTACGCCCTTTTTCCCGGTGATATTGAATCGGAATGGGTGGAAATTACATGTGGGGCCCCTCAAGGTACTAAATTAGCATCTCTTCTTTTCCTGGCTGTTATCAACTATGTGCTTTCTGACTTTGACGATCGTTTTAAATTCGTGGATGATTTGTCTGTGCTTCTTAATTACCAAGTAAAGGATTCGCAAGCTGTAGCCCAGTTTGACCCAAATTTTTTCGATCAGTTTAAATCACAGTGTACTGCGAACAGTCTTCAAATTAATGAGAATAAATCAAAGGTTTTGAGGTTCAACCCACTTAAACGCAATTTTACCTACCCCGCGACTTTGTTCCCTTCTGCTTCGTGTGCGACTATCTTGGGCGTCACATTTAGTGTGGACTGTTCGTTCTCTATTCATGTACAAGAGCTGGTTAAGAAGGGACAATATGCTATGCGGACACTGGTGGCGATGCGCCGCCTAGGTTTTCCAGTGTATCAGCTGAAAACCACGTACCTCACTTTTATTCGACCCATCCTTGAATATGCGTGTCCCGTCTGGGGCCCACAAGTTCATCACATAGATTACTTAAGTGATGATTTGGAGGGGATCCAGAAAAGAGCTGTAAAGATCATTCTTTGCGACAAATATGTAGATTACAGCTCCGCTCTGAAGTCACTTGAAATACCAAGCCTTCGCGATCGCCGTTTTCAGCTGATGATTCGTTTTGGCCAGTTTTTATTGTCTAGTCCAGTACATAGTACAATATTACCACCTGAAATGCCTGTCCGCAGAAATACCAGAAGGAAAAGCAAACTTATGCGCGTCTCGTGCGGCAGAAACAGACTTAGTAACTCCTTTGTTCCTTTTTTTACAAGTGCTTTTAATAAAATGTAGAGAAGTGTTTTCATGTAAAAAAGTTTTCATGTAAAAAACAGCGCCTTTTAGTGCATTTTTTTAATGTGTCTATGACAGCTGTTTTCATTAAAATGATTCTGATTATGATTCTGAAACTGAGGGAAAAGTTATTGTAAATTGGGTTTATAAGAATACCTCACCTATATCTAGTTAAAGCAAGGTCTCTATGTATTAATGATCTGGCCTTTCATCCTTGGATACTCACTTCAGTTTACGGAAGATGTGGCATTTCTTCGGCACAGAATTACGGAAGATGTGGCATTTCTTCCGCACAAGTTTTCAGAATTTGCCTCCAAGTGCAGTTCTTGATCAATAAAAAACTTTTTAGAGCGTGTTTCTTGGGCCGACCAAAGTTTTCCTCTCTTAATATACTGCAAAATCTTTACTTTTTTTATACTATATGGCTCGTTTTTCAGTTTTCACTGTCATTTTCACGTGATTTGGGACAATTGACTCCAACTTGACCCCCCTCCCCAGGATTTTGACGAAATTACACCACAACTGTATACTTTGAATATTATACTCCACTAGCAGTACTCAAGTAATTATGATATAGTACTTTTGACAAAATGGTACATGTGGAATTATGGAGCATGACAAGGACTTGAGTGAGTTGGTTATAACAGATAATAACCGACATTTCTAACAGCCAACTATACAAGTTACATTTCTTACTATTCTACAATTTTACATGTAAAAATACTTTCTGCTCAAATCAAAGCTGTCGGAAAACAAGTTGTGCTGCTAAAGTGTCGAGCATTTTGCATACCTGTTCCAGAAATATATTTAACTTATATGGCAATACTACTCTTTACCTATTTTACTCAATACTGAATTATCCATCTCTATTGTCTGCCAGTTCTCATTGCCTTCCAGTTGGCGAGCCTTAAAACATCTTCTAAGGCATCCTTTACCTTCTTTAAATGCTCATGTTTCCAAATTTCTAGTCAGTTCTTGCCTTTGCAATTTGCCGAAATATATTATCCAAAAATTATAAACAGACCCAGTGCGGACTAGGCGTGCGCTATTGGCTATAATGCGCCATAGAATTGTCAAGTCTTCCCCTAAAAAAGAGATATTCAACAACAATTCCTTATTTATTTAAACACACAAGCTCACGTTATCTTGCTACTCTCCTTCGATTTTAAAATATCAACAAAAAAAACAATTTTACATTCATTCTACAGTTGAGATTCAGCTCTATCCATCTATCGAATAAAATTTGTGAAATTTGATTAGAAAGTTTTTTTTTTAGGTTGAAAATCCGTTGAATATTAGTTGATATCTGTTGATAAAAATGAAATTTTTCCTATTTTTAAAGGAAGTGGGCAGAATACACATTATATATTACAATTCTCAACAACCTTCAAATTCCATATCAAGCTTAATAGGAATGAGACAGAGCTCAGCAATTCCGCAGAAGGGAAATATGAATCTTCTCGGGACTTTTGGAGTCGGTAAAGCAATATTTCTTTAGTATGTATTAATATTATGTCATTTAACAAAATCGCTGTAGATTGTAATTTAAAGTAAGAATGAAGCGAGTTAATATAACTGAGAAATCTATAAAATTATTATTTTTAACTTTTTAAAAAAAAGAATTTTCTATTCATTAATGTTTTTAAAAACTTAATCATTCAAATATAATTTATGATTACTTTTTTATTTATTATAATTTGTTTAGAAACTTGATTATTCAAATGAATTTAATTATCCATAAATTTAATTATAAATTTAACAATAAAAAAAAAACTAAACAACCACCCGTAACTACCCTATGAAAACTCTGCCAATGTAAATGGCTTTACAGAATTACCAAACCAACCGAATACTCTGAATAGGACTAGAGATGTCAACTGCACGTAGGCGGTAAAGAAATAATAATAAAGAAATAAAGATAAAATAAGTAAAAGAAAAAGTGAATTAACCAGAGATCAGATATTCTTTTACAATCATTCTAAAGGTACCAAACAAATGACAATTTCTAACGATGACGAATGACTACTGCAGGCAGACTGGCAAGCAGTCAGGGGGGTTGAAACCTAATATCACTGATGGCTATTCTAAAAACAGCAACATGGTAATGGTTTTACCTTTGAGTCGGTTCCAACTTACATTGGTGATCTGGCCAGCCTTGAAAAACACTCAAAAGGGACACCGGTGGCGAACATGGACACAAATTTCATGGCAACCTCGTATAAGTATTTCTGACACCCCATATTACGAGATTTAAGGTGACCAGTTTTTCGTGTAATTATGGACATGGAATTATTGGAATTATATTTTTAAGACCTACAGAGCAGTGATAGATTCAGCTGATGGCGAAGCATGTCTCGTATTGACTACTAAAAATTCGTCGTGTGATCTCCACAACCTGACTTAATTCTGTTGTAGCTGGATAAAAGGTACTGTCATAACACTTGCATTTACCGATACAGATTCAAGAACCAGCAAGGCAAAATCCATTTCTCTTGCTATTTTACTCTCAACTTGATGAAGATTGTTAGATGAGATATACATTTTCTTCAAGCGCGGAGCAGAGTATCTTGACGGGTGTGGCTTGACCAAGTCTTTTAAAACTTGAGGGCGTTTTATGCAGTAAAGCCTCTTGGTGGTCCTCAGTATCATTTGAGAAACCATCCTCACTAAAACCAGTTTGAGTTTGAGAGTGGGGTACGCCAACTTATGTGTACAGCTATGTATGATATGTATAAGTCGATGGATTGACCGTGTTATTGTTCTTCTTCTGGACCATTTGCAAAATAATTTTGTATACTACTACTAGCACTAACAACCACTCACTGCCGTACTAGACCCCCTGAGGCCAATACAACTACTCCCGGTTTTCCTCCATCCCAGTTTATTTAAAACCCCCCTCTTTATGCCCTCCCAAGAAGTTCCAATTTCCCTTAAATCTTTCTTTACGCAATCCCATTTAGGAAGGATTTGCTTTTTGTTTGGCCCTAGATGGTCGACCGAGAAACGACAAAATTTGGCAAACTTTCATCCGCAGAACGTGTCCAAACCATCTCAAACTTTCCCTCATTATAGCCCTAGAAAGCAGGACTGAACCACAGTTTTGTACAGCTAACATTTCAATTCTCTGAAATCCATCTAGCATTACCTCCTTCGTGTTTCACAGCCCCCACACTTTGGAATCATTCCTGACTACTGTCATAAGTGTAGCTTCCAGTATTCTGATCTTTGTCCACAGACTTATTTTCCTATTCTTCCAATTTTTTTCAATTGCAGAAAAACACCCTGGTCATAGCTATTTTACTTTTAACATCTTCGCTGCACCCACCGTCTTCACTAATAATATTTTTACCTAGGTTTACCTTACTTGGTTTACCATACAAGGCTATGACCATCACTAAATCTCTTCTATCGGCTGAATCTAACTTTTGCCTAAAATTTAAAAAACTGAGGACTTAAGATGAGATGAGATGGATTTTATTTTCAACTAATAATTGCTTCATACTTAACTGGCACTTACCATATTTTTTAAATAACATTATGAACTAACGTTGAAAATGGTAAGAACGTGTGACGCCTTATTAAGCCACTATTGTCGCTTGAAATATAATAATCCAAATTATGAGTCGCTTGCCATATCGTAATCCAAATGATGAGTCGCTTGACTCACCATAAACCAAACTCATTCACTCTTCCTACTCTTTTCTTACTTTTAAATACTATTCAACCCTCCCGAATATAAAAAAATACCCACAAAACAAACCCAAAAAAGTAAAAAATATAAGAAACTAACAATCAAATATGTTCAATTCCCACCCAACAAAAACTTTTTTAATACAACTTTCTTTAAACTTTTTTAAAAACAAAATTACTTTTTAATCCTTTTAGTACTGTCACTAATTCTCTCTAAAAAAAAAAAAAAGAAAAAAAAAGAAAAAAAAAAATTTCTTTAAACCCAGACATCACAAACTTTTTCCTTTTTATCTGTCTTTTCCTATAACCTTGTCAATGTTTAGAACAATCTCAACATGATCTGTCCATCGCTCTTTAATACGTTCTTTTTCACTAATTGTGGATCCGTTCCTTTCTCTAATAAGGACAATTCTAGATTGACTATTCGCTCTCAATTTCTTAACATGAAAGTACTATAATTTACTATTATTCCGCCTGGCTGCAAGTTTGCCTGGTTGCATTTGCTGTCTGACAAAAATTTCCTAGCATTTTATGGCAAATAACATAAATTTTGCCCCAAAGAAGGCCAACAAACTTTCGATTGAAAAATCCTGAAATAGTCGTATGATTTAAAGCTATCATTTGATATATATATATATATATATATATATATATATATATATATATATATATATATATATATATATATATATATATATATATCAACTTTCTAAGTTTTAGAATGTTGAATTTGTTCCTATAGATGCAAATAGTCAATATGAAATAAATGGTTAATATAGACATTTGTTTTAAAGTTTCTATTAACTAAGTTTATTCATTTGAGGCTTTATAGATTATGTACTAATTTATTGTACTAATTATGCATAAATTATTTAGTTTCAGATTTCTGAGTTATTTTAGGTTTATATTTCTTCTGATCTTAAATTTCATATGTCGTTTAAATTTCTTTAGAGAGTTCTTTTTCGGAAAGTCTTTTTTAAATTAATTTGTAAAACACACATTTCTTGTCTTAGAACTTTATCTACAGCATCTCTAAGTCTAAAAAGTATTGTCAAGCTAAGTAATTTGCTTCCTATAGAAACCAAGCTATTGCCTCTATAATGATGGCATTCACTGTTATCACTTTTCTTAAAGAGGTGTTTCAATAAAGGTATTTCTAAAATCGCTAGTTACGGTACTTCCCTTTAAAAAAAAAATCATATTCATAATCTTCAGTAATTTTTCTCTAATTTCAGAATTACTAAATTTAGAAACTCATTTACCACCCTATCAGAGCCTGGTACCTTATTACTTTTTATTCATTTTAGTGCTGTCACCAATTCTCTCACTCTAAAAAAAAAAAAAAAAAAAAATCTTTCTTCACTTCCAGAGTATCATAAATTTTTTCATTTTCTTCTGTGTTTATTCCTATAACCTTGTCAATGTTTAAAACAATTTCAACAAGATCTGCCCATCGCTCTTTAATACTTTCTTTTTCACTAATTGTGGCCCGTTCCTATCTCTAATTAGGACATTTCCAGATTGACTTTTCCCACTCAATTTTTTAATATGACAGTACTATAATTTACTATTATTCCGCCTGGCTGCAAGTTTGCCTGGCTCCATTTGCTGTCTGGCTATTATTTCCTACTATTTTGTGGCAAAAAAAATATGGCCCCAAAGAAGGCCAACAAACTTTCGATTGAAAAATTCTTAAATAGCCATATGAATTAAAGTTATCATTAAAATATATATCAAGCTTTTAAGTTTTAGAATGGTGAATTTGTTCGTAAAGATACACATAGTAAATATGAAATAAATGGTTAACATAGACATTTGTTTTAAAGTTTCAATTAACTAAGTTCTATCATTTGAGGCTTTATAAATTTTGTACAGTGATCTATAATTGAATATCATTTATTATGAGGAAGGGCTGGTGTAAGCTTGTTTAAGTATCGGAAGTGTGGCTGAAGCCTCAAAAAGTGTATAACTAATTTTTCAAACTCTCATCAAGCCTTTGTTTAAATATAAAAGGAGGTTTGGGGAGGGGATAGTAATTTATTTCCTATCTCTCTTCAGGTGCTTCAAAGAGTTTCGTTTACACCAAATTCTAATGGGAATACTTTTTATTTTCTTATTTATATATACTTTTGTTCATGTTTTCTTGTTTCATAGGGAGTATTGCTCTCAGGACCCCTTGTCGTCATGCATAGGAGAGATGTCTGTAAAAAAGATTTCTTTGAATAAACCAACGTTGAAATCCGTGTAAAAATTAACTTTCAGTTCGATATTTCAGACCCCATCCTCGTTCTTAATAAATATTTGTAGGGATACATTTTTTAGGGGTGATTATCGTTCTCTGAGCACTAATTTACGAATAATAGCTTTGAATGTAAAACATGAGAGCTGAAGGAAGAACTATTACCCTCCATTCCTTTTAAGAGGGCCCTGGACAAAGCAGCCAGTAGTAATAAATTGTTAAGTGAGAAGCAACTCATGCCAATAGGAGCAACAACTCTAAAAAATAAATGTTTGACTAAAATATATGCAAAAACAAAACCAATTATTTATGCAAAATTTAAATATACAAAAAATGTTAATTTTAATGTTGCCCATCAAAATTTATTAGTACTAAGAAATGCACGTGACTCTTCAAAATAGGAATAAAACACCCCCAAACGGTTTTCGATCTTAATGGAAATTATGTTGGAGCAAATTCCTTTTAGAGCTCTGAAACTTCCCATCTTTTGTCTTGTTAGGAGATCATTTTTTTTTTGATCAATCTGTTTGAATAGGTTTCAGTTTTAATACAAGTTATTCTCTAGTCTAGGAATACCTGAAACTGAAAACAATGTTCGAGCTTCCGACAGAGTATGGCATCATGGCCTGCTGAAGAAACTTTAAACTTTTGGTGTCCGGTGGCGTCTATTAGAGGGGATTGAAAGCTTCCTTACCGATAGTTTACTGTGGGTTTTTCTTTACAGTTTCACCACCCTCATATATCCAATAAAAGGAGGCGTACCCGAGGATAGTACATTGGGACCTATGTTTTTTGTTCTTTACCTAAATGACATGGGAGATAACCATGTATCACTCTTTGCATCACTTTGCTTACGACACCAAAACACATTTTATCATCCCAAAACATGATGACCCAATCAATGCCTCCCTGTCACTACAGAGAGATCTTTTTGAAACTGAAAAGTGGCCTGATGCCTGAAGGGTCAAATTCAGTACATCACAAATAAAAGAGTTGATTATTTCCTGATCAAAAGTACCCTGCATACACCCCAAATAATCTTCTTGAATGAACTTCGTCTCCTTGCAATCCACTTCTCCACAGATCTCTCTTAAGACGCCCCCTGGATCGGGTACATTCTCCGAACATTCTGCGAAATAAAGCTGGGGATAACCCTTCGCTGCAAAAACTGTCTACCGCTTGGCCCGATCATCCTACTTTATAAGTCTTGCATCAGACCCATTGCCGAGTATGGATGCCCACTGTATGCTGCTGCTCCGAAAATGTTGCTGGCGCCACTCCAAAATATCCAACAATGGGCCCATAGAGACGGTTTAGTTGTTCCCCATGACTCTCTCAAGTCTGTTAGTGCGAGGTTCGATGTAGCGTCGATGGTTGTCTTCTACAAGTGCTTAAATTCACCTCCTACTCTAGAGCTTTCTCATATCGAGTCTCCGATTGTCCAACCAACAAAACAGACATGAAGGCACGCAGCTTGGTAAAATTATCTTGAGGTTGGCAAGCCGAAAACAGTGCACTTGAAGAGCAGCTTTATCAGACGTTGTACTTCTACCTGAAATGATCTTCCTGAGGAAGTTATCCCCAAAACTTTCTCCATTGACTCTTTCAAAAGAATATTCAACAGTCACCTAAAACTCTCGATAAGGCTAGCAGAAAATCAGATATTCAACTGTACATGTCGTAAAAAAAACAAAAAAAAACTAAAAATCGAAAATACAGAATTTCCCTTAAGGGGGTTAGCTGTCGTTGCCAATCGATTTTGCGCCATGCCCACCAAGGCATTTTTAAAATATTGATGTATTATATATTATTAAATATTATTTATGTTTAAAATATTCGAATATCCCCTCGTGATATTTAAATTTTGCTATTCAAAAAAGTACGTGCATTCACCATAAGGAAGCTTAAAAGGCCATTAACTTAGTATATTTGGTGTGTCGTCCTCTAGGCATATTTTGCACTAGGATTGCTGTGTGAAAGAACAGGATGGCTGGCCCCCAGCCCCCCATTGCACTTCCTGGATAAAGTACTATGAAAGGAAGATCAGCATCGCGGGTTTGGACTTTGAGGTCCTTGTGCCGTCATACTTACATATTTTATACTAAGGAAAAATAATGTCTGAATACAGCACCTTTTATGCAAAACATAACGTCATTTTAATATGATCGTGTGGTTCCATTGCAACTGAACCGTCATGTGACTGAACCCCGTGTAATTGAACCCATATAACTGAACCTTCGTGCATTTGACCATAGGTGTAATTTAACCTAATTTAACCAAGGGTTCAAATGAACCCTCGTGTAACTAAACCATCGTGCAGCTAAATCCTCGTGTAAATGAACCTCGTGCAACTCAATAGTGTTCAACTGAACGATCAATTAACTCAACCCCCGTGCAACAAAACCACGTGCAACTGAACTCTCGTTCAACTCATCTCCCTTTTAACTGAACGCTTGTGCAACTGAGCCGTCGTGCAACTGAAGCCCCGTTCAATTCAACCTTAGTCAACTGAACCCTCATGCAACCGATCCCCCATTTAATAGAACCCTCTAGCAACTCAATCATCATTTAGCTGAGCCCCAATGCAACTGAACCCAAACTCAACTTCAACCCTGTTCAATTCAACCCTCATTTATCTCAATTCTCATTCAAGTCAAACCCTGTTTAGCCCAAAACTGTCTGACTCAATCCCCTTTCAAATCAACTGCATTCAGCTTAGCCCTCACCAAATAAGCAATATGACTAGAAAATATTATTCAGCCCGTTTTGTAGAACCTAACAAAAGATGGCTAAATGAAATGTACTTTATTTATTGGTTATTTTTTTTTATGCTGCTTCGATATAAAACTATTCTCCCCCCCCCAACTTAAAAAAACGTTTTATTATTCTGTCCTGTGTTTTTGAAAATTTAACTAAAAATTGACACCATACTGGTCTCATTTTTTTCATGTTCTGTGTTTTTGTGTGTGTTTTTGTCCTGTCCTGTGTTTTTGAAATTATGTCCTGTGTTTTTGAAATTAAACGAAAAATTGAGACCATACTGTGGCTTATTATCAGCTGGTCGGCTGCCCAGTCCTTCCCCCTCCCTAGCATACATCCCAAGCTACGCTAATGTTCAGTTGTATGGAAAACCGATTAACGAGTATTTTCAAGTAGCATGACAGCTTTTAAATCCGCCTTGCTACTCCTCGTTTGGGCGCTTTTATTTTCAGTATTTGCGCTTCATGCGTTTAAAATCTATTGTTAAGTAGAATTTAGGCATAATATTTCTACAGATATATTTCTCAAATTATGATAAAACGAAGACAATTAATTCTAATGTCTTAAATAAAAAACGAAATTTAAAATGTACATTTTGATTAGAATAGTTTACAACAAGAATTGTTATTAATACAGTTACAAAAATTATCCTAGTTAAGAAACATTAAATTAAGCTTCTGACAATTTTTAAAAAGTTGATGAACACTGGAAGATGGTAACTCTGATCCCAGTCATCAGCTTAATCCACCACTCAACAGTGGTGCCAAACGTGGTACAATTGTACCATTTTGTTACATTTCATCTCTACTGATACAATTTAGTTTAATCCTACAAAATATGGTACATTTTACAAAGTTTGGTGCAATTCAGAATTGTTAAACTAATGTTTGTATTCTTTCATCGATTAAGTACCTTTGATTCAGTTCAGGTACCCACAGTATTTTCGATATATGAAATAAGGTGACTGTGGCAGTCGTGTAGAGGTTATATTATCAACAACAGAACTTCGTTAACAGCTGGAACTGCCTTCAAAACAGTGCGTACGGAATACATGATAAAACTAAACAACAAAATAAGGAAAAGGTTTTTCAGTTCAAAATACTCGTCGGCTAAAAAATTAGACAGACTGGACCCAAAGATAGCTATGTCTCCTGACTCTTCAAACTTAAGCACTGTCCCAATATTTTCCGGTTTCGACATTTGGCAAAGGAGACTGATGGGAAAAACATTGCCATAGAATGGAAAGGGCTACTATTTTCCGCTGATCTCAAGAAATATGCAGACTCTTACCCGGTTTATTTCTGATCTAAAGTATTAGGACGATATGACGGTCCGAAAGTCAAAAGTTTCTCATTCTTGGGTGAATTCATGTTGAAAATGCTTATCATGCAACATTCTACAGCTTGTGCCAAGAGGGCCTTTTCAGCTGTCAATTTAAAAAAAAAACAAAAAAAACTGAGAAATAAACTCGGCTTTACTAGTCTCAATCCTATTCTGCGTGCTAAACGAATCATTACCGAGGACTGGAAACACCCCACGAGCATGGTGACACACCCCAACTGGTGAAATACTTGAAAAGAGTACAGAAAATCTGCCACTGCAAGTGCCGCCATGACTTCCAACTCCGATAGTGATGTTTAATGTCATATTTTTGGTCATTTTTGATGTATAGTTTTTTCATTATAGAGTAGTTGGAACATCAGATAACTGACAATCTCTAAAGCCGGTTCCACTTCTAAAAATAAAAGATGCCGTTATCTAGATGTTTAAGGTTATTTTAAAAATAATGAAAGACATGGTGTCCATTGTACCATTTGTAAGTACGTGTTAGACCATGGCCCCAAAAGTCACTTCTTTGATCAGTCCCAATTTAAAAACTTTTTTTTCCTGTATTGTTCGTAGGCATTAGAGTATATTAGGGGAGGGCTACAGGAGCAATCCTCCCTCTATCGAGATCTTCATAAAAGGGAAAAGGAGGATTTGTATGCAAACTATTAAATGGAAAAACAGGTCCCATTAACTGCTTTTGGACAATATTCTGTAAGAATACAAGGTTCAAATTCTAGTCTAGCCCGTGATTTGTATTAAAATTTTTTTGTAAGATATTTTCATTCACTTTCTTCTACATTCCTTCGTTTTTATTTCTGTTCTAATACAGCAATTTGCTCCTCACAGAACTTGAAGAAATTGCTATGAGTAACATATATTATTTCAGTAACATATTACTACAGGCCAAAAAGAGTCGCTGTTTTTGGGCCATTAAAGACCATTTACAGCACCGCCCTAAAATTGGCCCCAAATGATGATTGTAATGCAAATCGGGGGCTAAAATCGAATTTTAACCTTGTATTCTTACAGAATATTGGCCAGAAGCAGTTGATGGGACCTGTTTTTCCATTTAATAGTTTGCATACAAATCCTCCTTTTCCCTTTTATGAAGATCTCGATAGAGGGGAGGATTGCTCCTGTAGCCCTCCCCCAATATACTCTACTGTCTACGAACAATACAGGAAAAAAAAGTTTTTAAATTGGGACTGATCAAAGAAGTGACTTTTGGGGCCATGGTCTAACACGTACTTACAAATGGTACAATGGACACCATGTCTTTCATTATTTTTAAAATCACCTTAAACATCTAGATAACGGCATCAGTAGTGGGGCCATAATACATTCAACAGCACAGATAGGGAAATTTACACAGGGAAATTAACATATGTTTGATTGTTATGTTTTTTGATGTTTCATGGTTATGTTGTTTGATGTTGTTTGAAGATTATGTTGTTTCTTGGTTATGTTGATTGATGTTTGTTGATGTTTTTTGATGGTTATCTTGGTTATGTTATGTTATGTTGATGTTATGTTATGTTGTTTCTAGGTTACGTTATGTTGATGGGTATGCTGTTATGTCTCATGGTTATGTTGTTTCTTGGTTATAGTATGTTGATGTTATGCTATATTGATGCTATGTTGTTTGTTGGCTATGTTATCTTGATGTTGTTTTATGGTTATGGTGTTTGATGGTTATGTTGTTATGATGTTAGATGTTATGTTGATGTTTGTTGGTTATTGTTGTTATGCTATGTTGATGTTGTTTCTTGGTCATGTTATGTTGATGTTATGTTGTTATTTTTGTTGGTTATGTTGTTTGAAGGTTATGTTGTTATGTTGATGGTTATTTTGTTAGATATTATGTTATGTTGTAATGTTATGCTGATGTTGTTTGATGGTTATTGTTGTTATGTTATGTCATGTTTGTTGGTTATGTTGTTTGATGGTTATGTTATGTTGATGTTATGTTATGTTGTTATGTTATGTTGATGTTGTTTGATGGTTATTGTTGGTTATGTTATGTTGATGTTGTTACATGGTAATGTTGTTTCTTGGTTATGTTTGTTGGTTATGTTTTTATGTTGATGGTTATGTTTTTAGATGTTATGTTATGTTGATTTTGTTTCATGGTTATGTTGTTTCTTGGTTATGTCATGTTTCTTGGTTATGACGTTTGATGGTTATGTTGGTATGTTGTTAGATGTTATGTTGGTGTTATATTATGTTGCTATGTTATGTTGATGTTGTTTCTTGGTTATTTTATGTTGATGTTGTTTCATGTTTATGTTGTTCGATGGTTATATTGTTATGCTGATGTTTGTTATGTTTGCAGGACGTATTTGAAATAAATTGTGTTACTAGGCTAGATTTCATTGTATCCACTTTTTTGCAAAGAACCTGTAGAATACGGGAAAAAATTAGAATGTTATGATTCGATCGCTTTGGATAAAAGAAAAATGAGCCATTTCCGTAAAAACTGAACAAATAAAAAATTTTTAACTGTGAACTCTAGGTTTTATCCACTTATTTTATTTGAAGAGTCATATCTAGTGAATAGGAGGTTTTATATCTGTCCTCGTAATTGACATGTTTTATATATAACAAACCGAAGCCTAGCTTTGGATCGAAACTGAGCAATTTCCATAAAACTGAACTAATAAAGCTTTTTTTTACTGTAAACTCCAGTTTTGTAACAAAATTATAAAAAATACATTTCTCTGGTTCAAATATGAATCTTTGGTTAGAAAAAGCCTAACTTTGGATCAAAGCTGAGCCATTTCCGTAAAACTGAAATAATAAAGCTTTTTTTTACTGTAAATTCTAGGTTTTATCTACTTTCTGTATTTGAAGAGTCAAATCTAGTCAATAGGAGGTTTTATAATTGCCCTCGTAATTGACATGTTTTATATACCAGCCGAAGCCTAGTTTTAGATTAAAAATGAGCCATTTCCTTAAAAACTGAACTAATAATTTTTTTTAAACTTTGAACTCCACTTTTGTAACAAAATTATATAAAATACATTTCTCTGGTTCAAATGTTAATCTTTGCTTAGAAAAAAGCCTAGCTTTAGATCGAAAAATAAGCCATTTCCCTAAAAATTAGACTAATAAAATTTTTTTAACTGTAAACTTTAGGTTCTAACCACATGCTCACGGCTATGATATGTTAAATGAACCTAAGGTGAGCGTGAGTGGGGGGTTACTTGCCCTTCAATCAGTGTCGAGTATTAAAAACGTCTCTGATGTAACACTGACATGGGGGGTGGGGGTTAGGGAGTTACATTCAAAACTATCCAATGTCTAAGTCATTTGCGGATCCCTTTTGTTTAATTGTATAGAAAAAATTAATAGAGTTATTGGAAATCATGGTTTAATCTATATTTCAGGAAGAAAACAGTCCGACATTTTGGCTAAAATTTGGTAAACCTTCTTACACACACCCGAGTTTGTCTTTCCCTCTTCGTTTCATTGAACTCTACTTGTGCAAGTATTCACACACCCGAGTTTGTCTTTCCCTCTTCGTTTCATTGAACTCTACACGTATATTAAGGATAATCTTGTGCAAGTATTCAGTGTCAGTACAGATATACGTACACTACAAGAAATTTTAAAGGAAACTTTGAAATATATTAGCGACAATGATTTGAATCATTATGTAAAATTAGTGAGAAAGCCACGTTATTAACATTATTGTGTTTTTGAAAATAAAGAGTGTTTTGAAATATTTTTTTTTAATTTTATAGAAAACGATAATAGAGAGTTAATGGAAATCATGAAGTTAATAGCTAAAGTTATTATCAGAAGGATCCTGCAGCATGACACTGCTATATTCAGTAAGCCTTGGGGAGGTATGTTTTTGCCTAGAAAAACATCGCGGGGGGTTTTAGCCACCTGTGAATTTTGTCTTGAAAAGCATTGTAGGGGATTTCAGCCATCTGGGGGTGTGTCTAGAAACAACGCAGGGGAGTTCAAGTAGATAGGAGACATGTTTTTGTCTAGAAACATGACATGCGCTAGAAATCTATCCTAGTAACACAATTTATTTCAGATATGTCCTGCAAACATAACAAACATCAACAACACAAAGAAACATCAAACAACATAACCAACAAAACAAAGAAACATCAAACAACATAACCATGAAACCAACATCAACAGAACATAACCAATAATAAGCATCAAACAACATCAGCATAACATAACAACATAAAATAACATCAACACAACATCAACATACCATAACCATCAACATAAAAACATAACCAACATAACCATGAAACAACATCAACATAACCAACAACATAACATCAACATAACATAACAACATAACCAGTAAATATCATAATCAACAAACATGGAATGACCAAGAAACAACATAGCCATTGAACAACATCACCATAACATAACATCTACCAACATAACCATCAACATAAAAACATAACCAACAAACATAACCAAGAGACAACATAACCATGAAACAACATCAACATAACATAGCAACATAACACAATATCAACATAACATCTAGCAACACAACAACATAACCATCAAATATAACATAACCAACAAACTTAACATAACCATCAACATAACATTACATCTAAAAACATAACCATCAACATAACATAACAACATAACCATCAACATAAAAATATAACCATAAAACATAACATAACAATGAATCAACATAACATAACATAACCAACATAACCATCAAAAAACATATATAGCATATACTGGTGGGGGAATTTCTTTTTGGCTTTTAATAGAAAAGCTTTGTGGGGGATTTTAGCCGCCTGTGAATTTTGTCTAGTAACAACGTGGGGGAGTTTTGCTATCTAGAAATTTTCTCTAGAAAAACATCTTTTGGGATTTCAGCCACCTGGGGATTTTGTCTAGTAACAGCGTGGGGGAGTTTTTCTAGCTGGGAGACATGTCTGGAAAAATATCGTAGGGGGTTTTGCTAGCTAGGAATTTTGTCTAGACGTGT
The DNA here is from genome assembly GCF_049724085.1 of Artemia sp. Qi Xiang Cuo. Lineage (NCBI taxonomy): Eukaryota > Metazoa > Arthropoda > Branchiopoda > Anostraca > Artemiidae > Artemia > Artemia sp. Qi Xiang Cuo. The sequence continues at coordinate 75,868,670 of NC_142798.1, forward strand.
TTTTGCCTAGTAACAGAGAAGAGGGTCTGTCCTTGACATCTTGAATAGACATGCCGAATCTTGCCTGGACATGCCTAATCTTGTCCCGGACATGCCTAATCTTGCCTGGGCGGGAATTTCGCGTAGAAACAGGTGTGCCACGTGACGTCAGAGGGCATGTGCTTGAATTCTATGGGAAAAGGAATAGGGAAGACTTTAAAACTCCATGCTAATTTCCCTAGGGATGACTTTGAATGTATTGTGGCTCCACTACTGGCATCTTTTATTTTTAAAACTGGAACTGGCCTTAGAAACTGTCTGTTATCTAATGTTCCAACTACTCTATACCAAAAAAACTCTACATCAAAAATTACCAAAAATATGACATTAAACATCACTATCGGAGCCAGAAGCCATGGCAGCACTTAAAGTGGCAGATTTTCTGTACTCTTTTCCAGTATTTCACCAGTTGGGGTGTGTCACCATGCTCATGGGGTGTTTTCAGTCCTTGGTAACGACTCGTTTTGCACCCAGAAAAGGATTGAGAATAGTAAAGCCGAGTTTCTCAGTTTTTTTTTTTTTAAATTGACAGCTGAAAAGGCCCTCTCGGCACAAGCAGAAGAATTTTGCATGGTAAGCATTTTCATCATCAATTCTTCCTAGAATGAGAAACTTTTGACTTTCGGATTATCATATCGTTCTAGTACTTTAAATCAGAAATAAACCAGGTCAGAGTCTGCACATTTCTTGAGATCAGCGCAAAATGGTAGCCTTTTCCATTCTTTGGCAATGTTTTTCACATCAGTCTCCTTTGCCAAATTTCGAAACTGGACAAGTAAGGGGACAATACTTCAGTTTGAGTAGTCAGGAGACATAGCTATCTTTGGGTCCAGTCTGTGTAAGTTTTTAGCCGACGAGTATTTTGAACTGAAAAACCTTTTCCTTATTTTGTTGTTCAGTTTTATCATGTATTCCGTACACACTGTTTTGAAGGCAGTTGCAGCTGATAACGAAGTTTTTCTTGTTGATACCTATAACCTCTACACGACTGCCTCAGTCTACTTATTTCATGTCTCGAAAGTGCTGTGGGTTTTTGAGCTGTATCAAAGGTGCTTAATCGATGAAAGAATACAAACATTAGTACAACAATAGTAGTGGGACCATAATACATTCAACGGCACAGATAGGGAAATTAACGCAGGGAAATTAACATATGTTTGTTGGTTATGTTGTTTGATGTTTCATGGTTCTGTTGTTTGCTGGTTATGTTTTTATTGATTATGTGATGGTTATGTTTGTTGATATTTTTTGATGGTTATGTTGGTTATGTTGTTTGTTGGTTATGTTGTTTGATGTTGTTGGTTATGAGATTTGATGGTTATGTTGATGTTGTTTGTTTTTTAAGTGGTTTGATGTTATGTTATGTTGATGGTATGTTATGTGTGATTATGTGTGTGTGTGTGTGTGTGTGTGTGTATGGATGGGAGTGGATATATATAATATATATATATATATATATATATATATATATATATATATACATATATATTCATAAATATATATATATATATATATATATATATATATATATATATATATATATATATATATATATATATATATATATATATATATATATATATATATATATATATATATATATATATATATATATATATATATATATATATATATATATATATATATATATATATATATATATATATATATATATATATATATATATATATATATATATATATATATATATATATATATATATATATATATATATATATATATATATATATATATATATATATATATATATATATATATATATATATATATATATATATATATAAAAAAAAAAAAAAAAAAAAAAAAAAAAAAAAAAAAAAAAAAAAAAAAAAAAAAAAAAAAAAAAAAAAAAAAAAAAAAAAAAAAAAAAAAAAATATATATATATATATATATATATATATATATATATATATATATATATATATATATATATATATATATATATATATATATATATATATATATATATATATATATATATATATATATATATATATGTATATATATGGCTGGGTGCTTGGCCTTTGTTGTGATTTAACTAGATTCCTGACCATCCTGAAACCAAAGTGTCATTATAGCTTTATTATTAGCTTTTCATTTTCAATCCGTAAGACGAAACACAGAGATATATTTTTGTCCGATCTTTGGAAGCCGGAAGTGTCTGTTCACGAAAAAAGGAAAATGGAGACTGTTTGTTTGTCTCTTATCCTGACGATGGCGAAGATGATCAGGGTGAATAAAATTATTTATACATGAAATAATTCAAGCATCAATACAAAAATACTGAATTGTACCACATTGTACCATAAATATTTTCGACAGAATATAATCTGCCATTACGTCTTGCAGAAAGCTTGATCCCTCTCCTAAGAAAATTATTTCCAAAAGACTAGGCCCAAGCAGGGGTCACCCTGGGTAAACAGAAAGCTACAAATATTTTGCGACATAATTTTTTTTGGTACTACACAACCAGTTAGTCGAGTTGCTCGAAACTGCTTTTTTCTCAGTGATAATTGATGAGACCACTGATTGTACTAATGACAAATAAATAGCTATCATTGTAATGTTTTTTTTAGTGAGAAAGATCTAAACCTTCATGTCTAAGTGTTGGATATGGTTAAGTGTAGTGATGGGTCGGCTGAGGGTCTGACTAACTGCATCAAACAAGTCATTGAAAAAAATTGATTCCCTGGCAAAATATTGTTGGATTTTGTGCAGACACTACTAACGTCATTTTGGAGCCAATAGATCTGCTTGAATGCTAATGAAAGCCATGGTACCCCATATCTTGAATGAGAAATGGTCATGCCATCTTATTCACTAATGTTCATCCTATGCATGCATGTCACTTCCCGAGACACTAGAAGACTTGGCGCGAAATATCTATGTCCACTTTTCCAGAAGTGCTTCCAGATGAGATAGGTATGCTGAATTTCAGGAGTTCTTTCAATGCAAAACACTCTCAATTCTTGCACCAGGACAGACCCACTGGTTGTCCCTTCAGGCCTGCATGAAGAGGCTTATTGATCTCCGGGTTGCTCTTAGTCAGTATATCATAGAAACCATGTTTGACGACCCAACCGCAACCAATAACCTTATCTTGTCAACATTACAAAGCAAGTTGACAAAGCCATACTTTGAATTCATGGACTACTCTGTATGCCTCTCTAGCAAATTCAACACAGTTTTCTATCTGAGCTTCCACTTCTTCACTCCCTAAAGGCAAGTGCCAGCAAACTTGTGAATGATGTTGCGTCTAACTTCAAGAAACTTGATTATATTCGCAGTGTTGGTTTGTTTACCGAAATGGATCCTTACCTTTCAAGTGAGTACCTGCCTTTAGACCAAACATATATGGGAATAGATGCAACTGATTCAATGGAAGAACTCGTAGATGCTCAAGAACCAAGTGATAATATTGATCTCTTTTAGCAGTCTTTTCGAAAACACTGTAAAGTCCTATCAAGTCCTATTAAGCAAATCCAAGACCGTTTCATGTTTGAAGACAAAATTTATAACATTTTGGCTTTGGTTAAACCAAGGAATGCAAAAAATTTGAAGGAAAACTCTATTATATATACTCTATATATATATTTTTTTATATATATATATATATATATATATATATATATATATATATTTATATATATATATATATATATATATATATATATATATATATATATATATATATATATATATATATATATATATATATATATATATATATATATATATGTGTGTGTGTGTGTGTTTTTATATATATATATATATATATATATATATATATATATATATATATATATATATATATATATATATATATATATATATATATAGGAACGAAAGTTTGAATAATTTCGGCCGACTCACCCTAGGGCCAGGAGATTGATTTTGAACCTGGAGAAAGACTTGCTAGATCCTTTGACTAAAATCCGTTTTTGACTGAAATTACAATCTCAGAATTTCTGTCGGATTTTTTTGGGGCCCTCCAATTACTTTCGATCCTTTAAAAGGGCACTAAAGCTTCCAATATTGAATAATCCCCCATGCCAAGTTTTTACATTCTCCTGTTCTAATCAAGTGTCCTGTGGGGAGTCTATTATCCTTTTGTCAGGCCCCTTATTTCGATAACCAATATTTATTCTATTTTTTTCTTCCGCATTGGGGTTCCCTTAGTCCAATTGCTTAAAGATACAAGTTCTAAGCCAATCTGTAAAATACATTTTTGGGGGTGGGGGTATGTCTCCCAATTTTTTTTTCCTACGTTAAGTTTTTCTGCCCCCAAGGACTTACTTTGCGCTCGTAGATTATAGATACACACCCGTCAATCAAAATTTTTTAAAAACTATTATGCCACTATTGCATGTTAGATTGCATTCATTAACGTGATTAATATGCCAGAAGAAGAATAAATTGATCATCTAGTTCCCTTAATTCTATTCTGGTAAGTCTCTAGTCCCTCGCAAAGGAATCAATTTTCGAACAAAAATTATGTTTTATATTTTTTCTACTAAGCTTTAAGAAGAAACCTATTTTTAACTTGTAATCAATGTTTCAGAAGAATGAAAGATTATTGCAGGGATTTTTTTAGCCCTGGTAGCCTATACAACGGCTGTAGGACATTGATAAAGAGTAACAATGAATTTTGGCATAAACCATTGAAATACAGGATTGAAGTTGTGCTAGAATTAAGATCATACTTCACAATCTGAATTGGTTACTCTGAATTCAGGCATCAGCCGATTATACTACTGTCATATTGTTTTTTAAGTTGCAAAACTGGAGCTTTTAACTGTGGTGATTGGAGTGAAATTTATGGTGATTGGAGGGAAAATTTTGAGTCATACCGTCAGGTATAAGTCTTGGCGTGAATTGTAGGTTTTTGAACAGGGTTGCCGCCCTGGCCTGGAAGAATTTACTAAAGTTGAGAGGAAAAATTTACTAAATCGCATCTGTTTTACTAAATGGTAAAAAAAAATTTTTTTATAAGATTGATTTTTACTATAGGAGGATAATCAATAGGATTTACACAATCTTTTTACATTTTTTCTTGTTTTTTTCTCTTTCTCTTTTATCTTTCGTTTTCATTGTATGATTGAAAATTCCGGAAACCAATAAGTTCAAAAATCCTTTTTTTTTGATTATTTGGATGTACTACTGGATAGGCTACATATTCCAGATGCGGTACATCCAAGACGTCAAACAATAGTCTGGAATCTTGGATTCTGGAAATCCTGCTGATGAAGCCCGGCTTTAAATTTATCAATGGACTTCAGGTCATAAAATTCAGATATATTGAAAAATTACAAAACAATCAACGAATAAAAACAGCTACAACTCATATTCACGAAGCAATTCAGTCAATGGAGTGCTTAGAATCTGAGGCGTGTTCGGCTTTTGAAATTTGTCCCCCCGTTTCCATTTTTAGGTTTGAAATCTAAACCCTTCAGTTTTACATTTTATGACGAAATTTGCCAGTTTTAAAACACTAATTGGGCTGGTCTTTAAATAAGGGATAAGCTGCTTACAAAGAAATCTGGAAAATTTTAAAGCAATTAATTTAGGATTTTCAACTGATTTTTTTTTGGTTTCTCTCTCGTTCGTATTCAAGGGAATCAAATACCAATATAATCTATGTCACTTCAAAAAAGAAATGACGTGCTCAGCTACCGGTTTAGTTGTAAAATTATGTAAATTGAAATGTGCACATCAAATTGGATTAGGCCTACCGAGAAAAAGAAAGTATAAATCATATATGATAATTAATTTAAAAAAATAACATTGAGTTAGAATTCTTCAGATGAGATAAATAAACCAAATTGAAAAGTAAGAAAAAAAACGTTAAGTAACAATTAAAAAAAGTCGCACTTAAGAGGCTATGATTCTCCTCGGCCCCATCCGAATTGAAAGTATCCACTAGTGTTGAATTCTGACGGAAGGGATCTACTTGTATCCATTTCTTGATAGCCCGAGTCAAATCGCTGAGGATCACAAAGTCATGTACTCCACTTGACAACCAGAGAGCAAGTTGCTTCGTTTTCATCAAGGACGAAATACTCGAGACATTTAGCCTATTCCGGTTTTTAGTTTTGATGACCGACAAAGTCAAGAACTTTATCTCTACTCCAGCACTTGAATGGGGCAAGCTGAAGAGAGTCAGAAAGAACTTGGGCAAGTATGGAAAAAGTTTGTTTCCAGCAGCGTCTTTAAAAAGAGACAAGGCTAACTAACAAAGGTAGCAGCTGTTTTGAGAGTTTTGGGAAAATTTTCGGAAAAAAAATTAAGCTGGCATAACAGTCCTGATTTTAAAAAGTTTGCCTTTAAAAGCAAGTATCAAGAAGAAGTCGAAAGAAAAGTAGAGATTTTTAAGCGCTAGGCTTGACGCGAAATCGCAAAAATAACAGAAATAGTAGCCATAATATCTGACATAATCGAAATCAGATTTTGTAATGAATAGACCCTAATTTTTCCCCTGAATTCATGGAAAATAACGAAAGTTTTGTTTACTACAAATCACGACTATTTACTAGATTTCGGGAAATTTACTAGATCCTCTAAATTTACTAGATTTTTTTATTTTACTAGATCTCGTAAAATCCTACTGACGGTGGCAACCCTGTTTTTTAAACTGTAATATAAAACTAAGTGATTTTTAACTCCCCAAGACCCCAATTGATTCCATGTTCTCCTATTGCCTTTGCTTTTCTTCTTAGTACAAAGTTCATCAATATGATTCATTTAATTCATTTAACGCAACAGAGCTTAACTCCTTATTTAATACAGAAACAACGACTAACTTCATTTCTTGTCTTTCTCACAACTCTTGACTTTCTCACAACTCTTTTTTTTAAACAATAAAAACTTTAGCGTAAAGAGCGAGGCGTTGAGGAGGGCACAGCCCCTTTCATATACGGAATAATTTCTGTTCGTTTTAAGTTTTAATGTCGCTCTTTACTTTCAGTTTAAAACACTTATTTTTTTAACTAAAAGCTGCGAAAGTGGGGGTTTGGGGGCGGCAGCCCCCTCACTGTACCTCCTAATCCCTGTATGTTTTAAGGTTCGAACTTGTGACTCAGCCTCTTTAACTCTTTAGAAAACGTAGTTTTTTTCAAATAATTTCTGCACATTTTTGTACTGTTTATTACTTATTATTGCTTGACTAACTGTTAGCTGGTCGTGTCAGGAGTTAAAGTTGGGGGGCTGCCGCCTCCCAAACCCCCTGCTCTTGAAGATTCTTGTGTTAAGGCTTTTTATTCCTGAACACTAGTAGAAGGCTATCTTATACTCGTGTGCCTCACCCCTGCTGCCACCTACAACTTTTTTTACATAATTTATGTCTGTTTGTTGTCAGTGAGAATGAAAAAACAGGAATTTTGTCACTTTTATGGAGGTTTCTATGGATGGTTATGTGTGTAGGTCAATTTATTTGATGTTTTTCATGGATATCAACATCAATTTATGGTTTTGTCAGTGAGAATTTGAAAAACAGGAACTTTCTCACATTTATGCCTTTTTTTATGGTTTTTGTCAGTGAAAATTTGAAAAAACAGGAACTTTCTCACATTTATGTCTATTTTCTTGGATGGTTATGTGTGTGGGTCAATTTATTTGATGTTTTTCATGGATGTCAATAGCAATTTATGGTTTTTGTTAGTGAGAATGAAAAAACAGGAACTTTCTCACTTTCATGGATTATTGAGTCTAATGGGAGCAGGTCAATGACACTTCCTTCATGTTGTTGCTCTCAGCAAATGTTATGAGTTTCCAGGAAATCGTTAGATCACGTGTTTCCTTCTCAGCCAATCAGAGGGCTTGTTTACATATTAGCGGCGGAGGGACTATAAGGAAAGGATTTTTGATATAGTTTTATTAGTCTGTGAATAGAATTCACTAAGTTTTTAGTTAGCGGTGTGATAACATGAGTGAACAAGTTGAGTTAGAAATATCCTTTTATTGTGACTGTTCTATTTGTAAAGGTCATTTTCATGATTTTGAGTATTCACATGAACCTACTGCATGTTTAGACAGCATAGAGGCAGTGATAAAAGTGAAGAATCTGGAGGAAATGAGAAGAAAAATTATATGTGATATGGAGAGAAATTTATACTGATTGCAAGTAAGCTCACATAAAAGAAGGGTTGATATGACAGAAAAGGAAGATCGAAAGAAGAAGAGACTGTGAAAAGAGGGCTTTCTCTATAATGTAAAAGACAGCAGTGAAAACCCAATGAAAAATGTATATAGTGCAAGATATAACACTGAATATTACGATGAATATGTTCTAAGAGAAGAGAAAAAGTGGCCCTTTAAGAGACAACATAAGAGGTGATTCTATGAAATGGATTTTAAACAACAGAAACCGTTGTGGAAGAGTTTTCATATATGATTTAACGATAAATCTAATTATTGATATGCATAACAAGTTTTACATTATAATCATACAATAAATTTGATGGTACTATATTTATTTTCTCATACTAGATATATATAGAATATGAATACCATCAGAGACTGCTGGACATGAATAGTTCAGTTTTATTAGGAGAGTATTATCAGTACACAACCAAGTTTTCTATCAATGATAAAAAAATAAATGATTCTTCTAAATATTTTTATTCATTTGTCAAATCAATGTATATAACGCTTTTTAAATATAAAA
>NC_142798.1:75877892-75985392 GCF_049724085.1 Artemia sp. Qi Xiang Cuo
TTCCTGAGGGCTGTGGGGTGTTGTCATCCTCAAAGACATAATTTCTGGACCTTTCAACTACATTGAACAAATCGGCTATCTCTAAATTTTGATTGGATGTGTTTTGAGAAATGGTGGGTGCGTGAAGGGGTTAGTTGCCCTCCAATCACTTTCAACTATGAAAAAAGGCACTAGTTCTTTTAATTTCCAATCCAATGAGCCCTTTTCGAAGTTTCTACGACAACTCCTTCGATGCGAAGTGACAAAAAATAAATAAAAAATAATAATACATTGTGCTCACATCGCTCTTTACTTAGGCAGCGCTATTGCGCTCCCTATGATATATTTTCTTTGAAACAAAAATGATTGCATTCGTATACTTACCAGCATAAAAATATGACGTGGCGACGTGGAAAATTGTGGCACTTAGCGGCTCAAATTAGGAGGGGGACTAGATTTAGAAAAATACCTCTTTTTCTTGCTCTGTTATTGAAAATAAGGTACTATCTCATTATGCAGGCCTCTCTAAAAAGTCAAGTTTGGTTAATGCTAATGAAATAAAATAGGATGAATATAGAATAGTTTATAAACAAATTTGGGCTATATATTTGCACATTAGTAGGGGTGGGAGGGGGGTGTTGGTAAAGCATTGCACATATTAAATACGTAACCTAACCTAGGTACCTTTCCCCTCTCCTAAACCCCAAAAAACCACAGTTTAGTATCGTATACGCAATGAAAACCTTGCTATCATTGCCTGCTCTATAACAGTTAAGACGACAAAAATGGGTTTTATCATTGCCTAATCTATAGTGATTAACCCGAGAGAACCGCATAATGGAATAGTACCGAAAATACCCTTTTGTTGCCATTTGTATTGGTAAAATAAACCAGAATTGACAAAACCATTTGAAAGATGAAAAAACAACATTGCGTCCTAGATTCAAAAATATATATTTTGCCCTCCCCCCCGACCCGTACCCCAGGCTCCCATTTAATTTATTTACAACGTAAACATATTTTAACCGCTGCAGTGAAAAATCCAATAAAAATCGCATAACCTTGATTCCAAAAAGTTTTCTTTTCACTTGATGCGCCAGGGGCTATTGAATAGATAGCTAACCTTATACAAAGGGAACTCAATTTGCAATTTTAATTTCACGGAATCTCTTTATCATTATACAGAATTTTATGGTATGTGTGAAAGTGTATTCTGGGTAGTAACAAAGATTTCATGAATAAATAAAATTTAGTTTACAGTATACGTGATGGTTTATGCCTAAAAACGAGTTGCAAGTTGGATTTATTCCTTTAGGATAAAATGTTTTGTTCCTAAACAATATATTTGCAAGAATTTTCAGGTTCTGAAGAAGAAGTTCAGAGAAAATTATAACATAAATACAATTTTTGGAAAGCTCTGACATTGAGGTGGTGTAAGTTCGCCTCTATAAACTCAGAGCTTCGAAATGCTAGATCATTGGTTTTTTTTATTTTACAATCGGAATCTATAGCTAGACAATGCCAGGGCTGTAGATGTTATGGATAGTACTGAAACGTTATAAGGGGATACTTAATCAAAGTAGTTATTTTTCAATACCTTTTGTCAAAAGTAGCGCTCATATAAAATATAACGTCCAAGAAATCAATTAGCTCATTGATTTTAGTCATTGCCAACGTGTAACTTTAAAGAAATTTTTAATATAAAAATTAAAATTAGAAGTTAATACAGAACTTCAGGGTATTTTTTGCGGGGATTTTAAACTAAACAAGAGACACTTCATGCTTTCAGTTTTGTCAAAAGGGCTATACCACAGGAACGGCTAAGGGTACTACGTTAAAATTGTCAGGATATGTTCAATGGGAAATTGAGCTAAATCAAAATACACAATTTTCAAATTATTTAATTTTCTTTTGCGTTTTTTTTTATCTTTGTCTGATTTTGGCTTTTTGAATGACAATTTTTTCCAAGTCTTTATTTGCGAATTTTCCGTTTACCAGTAGTAATTCGCGAAAAAATTTTATCTTATTGTAAATTTTTATGCTTATAATAAGAATCTAATCCCAAATGGATAAGTTAAGTGAGAATCAGTTGTTTAATGCAACCGACAATAAGTTTTCGAAAAATTTTTTTACTTACGATCGTATACGCTCTATGACAAAAATTGTGGAATTGTTCATTCTCGACCGCTTAGCTAGAACCAAAGTGTTGCATTTGTCCTTATCAGCTTAATATCTGATACGGTCTCTACATGGGGCCCAGAATATTAAACTGACTTTTGGAAACCGGGGGGATGTCGGGACTTGCTCCGCTCCCTTCACGCCTTGGCCCGGTATTGCAGTACTTTCGGGATCGGGATTGCAGTACTTTCGGGATCACCCCTTTCGAGAGGAAATTAAAGTCCATGAACCTAACTCAATGACGCATAATGCGTTTATCGAATTTTGTAGAAACCACACTTGTAGTTTCCTAGCCCATGAATAAATTGAAACCAATTTTTTTTTCATCTGAAAGAAAGAAAAATCGTGTATAATTTACGAAATTTAATGGTGAACAAGCCAATGACCACTCACCATAATTAAATTAAAATCCCCAACCTGGATTGTTAATGTTAGTGGTAAGTGCTTAATTAGTTAGTTAACTTAGTAAATGAAATAGTACCACTTTTGCTCATTAACAGCTTGTTTTTTTCCTCTCCCTCCTTATTTTTTGTGAAAAAGCGTCTCTGACGTAGCATTACGTAGAATTCAATTAATCATAAGAATACCTAACTAACGTAGAATTGTTATTTGTGTTCAATGCATCTTGCAAAAGAAATGTGCGTTTGCATCTTTGACATCGAATCCGGACCTTACGTTTATATTTAGTTTTCTTTTGCTAACATACTCGTATAGTTCTTTATTTATTCGATTATTTCAGCCTATCTGAGGATTTAGAGCACGGCTCAATGCTGCACTGCGCCTACCTGCATATTCAGTCGAGCTTTTATGCAATATAACTTCTACACCCCTCACCACTCCCCCTCTCTTCTCTTTTCTACTCTTCGTACATCGTTTTTTCTTTTCTTCTTTTTTTATAGAAGTAGATTAGAGTAGATAAGATATGTTGTAGTAATAACAATAAGTTTTTTCCACTGTTACAGGTGACATTGCCTTCACTGACATCGGTAGCAGCTCACACAACCTGAATTCCGTTGAACTTGTTAATCTTAGTGGTAAGTCTTGTTTAGTAAATTAGTTAATAAATCTAATAGTGCTCGTTATTGCTCATGCTCATTTACAGCCAGTTATTTCCTCTTTCTCCCTACTTTATGAAAAAGACATAATTAACACTTAGAAACAAAAAATATAACCGGTCATGATTTGAATATAACCGCTCATAATTTTGCCATTATTTTTTTTTCTGTGATTTGATGGAAGGAAAGTCCCTGGATTATATATGAATTAAGTAAAAAAAAACAAGTTTTTTAACTGAAAGTAAGGAACGACGTTGAAACTTAAAACGAATAGAAATTATTCCTTATATGAAAGGGGCTGTCCCCTCCTTAACGCCTCGCTCTTTACGCTAAAGTTTTTTGTTGTTTAAAAAAATAGAGCTGTGAGAAAGTCAAACTTTAGCGTAAAGAGCGAGGCGTTAAGGAGGGGACAGCCCCTTTCATATAAGGAATAATTTCTGTTCGTTTTAACGTCGTTCCTTACTTTCAGTTAAAAAACTTGTTTTTTTTTATTTAATTTTTGAAAGTCTTTGAATTAATGCAGGTTTTGATTTTGGCTCACTGTACATGAATAACTAAAACAAAATTTGAATATTTTTACTTTTATTAATTTTACTTTTATTTGGTTAAATGGATTTTTCGAAACTTGTTTAATTTTATTTACGAACGTTTTTATTAGTAGTAAATATACCCAACTTACGAACTAACTTACTTAACGAAGTTCTATATTCATATATTTTTAATAAGTATATTAGAGGATTCGCCCCCTAGTCAATACCTTGCTCTTTAAGCTCAAGTTTGAATTTTTTTTCCAATTCTTTAAAAATGACCGCTTAATCACAAAGGCCGTTAATTAGAATAAATAGCTCTTATGAAAGTACTAAAAAATTGACTAGGGGGTGAACCAAATCATGTATGTAATATTTTCTGTTCGTTTTAAGTTTTGATGTTGCTGCTGTTGCAGTTGAAAAACTTATATGAAACCTGATGAAACTTATATATTTGAAATCAGCATTAAAATCTAATTCTTTTGATGTATCTATTTGTATCAAAATACCGTTTTCTAGAGTTTCGGTTCCCATTGAGCCGGGTCGCTCCTTGCTTACACTTCGTTACCACGAACTGTTTGATCGAAGGAGTAATTAAAGCTTCCTTGGAAAGAAAGTAAGTTAATGGTTATAGCTATAGTTTTGAAGATTATTGAGATTTTTGCCTATATTGTATACTCATTGTGAAAAGAATAGTGAACAAATTCGCGCGCGACTTTGCTTCGCACTATGAAAAGAACAGCTTTCGACCTTCCCCTCGTTTTGTTTCTCCGTCACTGGAGTACGATAATTAGCAATAATTAGCAATGAATATATTGAACAATATATTTTTTTTTGTTCCAAAAAACTTTTAATAATTTACAAAATTTAATTGTGAAAAAGCCAATTACCACTCGCCATAATTAAATAAAAATGCCCAACCTGGATTGAAGTCCCCATGCATCTTTTTCGAAAATAGTATGCAATTATTAAATGCTGAAATTTAAATTGAACCAAGATTCGAATAGAATTGCCGAAGTGATTGTTTTGGCTTCAGAGGGCTTGGTTATGGGGTGAGTTGTTAGTAGTAGTAGTAATAACTAAAGCCCCCTTTGGTTGTTAACGAGAAGAACGGCGACTGGGTTCTCAAAAATAAAAGTTTCGACTTTAGAGTCATATTGACAACAGAGTAAGAAACCCCTGACTTTCTTTTCTCAAATAGGTAAACTTGCAATCAAAGGATAAAGATGTTTGCATATGAAAATGAAATGCAGCATTTATATTTACAAAAACAATTTAGAGACTTGATTATTTGATGCTCAAAAGCTTTGAGAGCCTTGATCCGGCTAATAAATTGAAACTTCTAAGTGACATTCCAAGCTACAGAATGTATCTAGAGAGATATTAATGAAATGTTCACTTAATATACTTACGAGGCTGGGGAGCTGTCTTAATCATGAAGGAGGCGCTCCCAGGGTGAGGCCTTTCCGTTGCACTTCGGATTGGCTGACTTCTGTGATTACCTCAAATGGGGGTAACTCAACAGCGTAACTTTTGGTAGTGGGGGACTGTGCATGCATAGACCCCTGTTCACACTCTGCAAAAATTTTTCCTATGGGCATTCATTGCATGTGATGTATTTACTAGTTGTAAGGAAAAGCTCAAAACTTGTTATTATTAAGGCAACAAAGGGACCTTTGTGATTGATCATTGGGCCCTTTTGAAAAAATGAATTTCTTGATAAACTTACATGTTTGAAATGTTATGGAAGAATTGTGCCTAAAATCCCAAGCATATGAGAGGGTTGGGCGTATCAAACAGTTCGTGGTAACGAACTGTAAGTAAGGAGCGACCCGGCTCAATGGTAACCGAAACTCTAAAAAGCAGGATTTTGATACCAATAGATACATCAAAAGAATCAGATTTTAATTTTGATTTCAAATATTTAAGTTTCATTAAGTTTAATCTTACCCATCAAAAGTTACGTGCCTGAGAAAATTTGGCTGATTTTCGAAAAAAGGGGGAAAGACCCCCTAAAAGTTATAGAATCTTAATGAAAATCACACCATCATATTCAGCGTATCAGAGAACCCGACTGTTGAGGTTTCAAGCTCCTATCTACAAAAATGTGGACTTTTACATTTTTTGCCATAACAAAGATCACGGTTGGGTTTTTTTTTTTTTTTTTTTTTTTTTTTTTTTTTTTTTAACCCGGGGTTAACGTTCCGACCCCGTGGTAAGATAAAATCGTGGGAGGGGACTTTGGAAAGGAGATTAAAATTTCTAGTGCCCTTTTTAAGTGACCAAAAAAAATGGAGGGCAACTAGGCCCCCTCCCACGCTCATTTTTTTCCCAAAGTCACCCGATCAAAATTTTGAGATTTTGTTCAGCATGGTCGAAAATATGATAAAAATGTCTTTTAGGATGACTTGATCCCCCAAAGTCCCCAGGGGGAGGGCTGAAAGTTATGAACTTTACTCAATGTTAACATATAGTATTGGTTATTGGGAAGTATACAGACTTTTTCAGAGGAGATTTTTTCTGGTAGGTGGGGGAAGGAGAGGGTCGGGGGCTATATGGAAGGATCTTTCCATGAAGGAAGTTTTCATGGGGGAAGGGACATTGCTATGAAGGGGGCGCCGGATTTCCCAGCATTATTAAAGAAAAAGATCAGGAATTAAATAAAAAAAAACAAGTTTTTCAACTGATCAACTGATTGTGATTAAGAGGTCATTTTTAAAGAACTGGAAAAAAAATTCGAACTATAGTTTAAAGAGCAGGGTATTGACTAGGGGGCGAACCCCCTAATATACGTGTTAAAAATTTATGAATATAGAAGTTCGTTACGTAAGTTAATTCTAAGTTACGTATATTTATTACTAATAAAAACGTTCGTAAATAAAATTAAACAAGTTTCGAGAAAGCCATTTAACCAAATATAATATGCAAATTTTGTTTTAATTATTCATGTACGGTGAGCCAAAATCAAAACCTGTATTTATTGAAAAACGTTAAAAAATTAAATAAAAAAACAAGTTTATTCAACAGAAAGCAAGGAGCGATGTCAAAAATTAAAACGAACACAAATTATTCTGGATATTAAGGGGGATGTGCCTTTCTCAACACCTCGCGCTTTACGCTCGATTTTGAGTATGCCAAAAATCTATTTTTTTTATAAATAAAAAAACTTTAGCTTAAAGAGCGTGGGGTTGAGGAGGGGACAGCCCCTTTCATATACGGAATAATTTCTGTTCGTTTTAAGTTTTAACGTCGTTCCTTACTTTCAGTTAAAAAAACTTGTTTTTTTTATTTAATATTCTATAGAATCCTAATGCATTTTGTTTTCGAAAATACTCTGTAATTATTAAATACTGATTTTTAAATTGAACTAGGAATCGAATCCAATTGCTGAAATTTAGATTAAGTCACAAAGGTTATTATAGAAAATTTGAACGGCTTTGGGTCCCCCCCCCCACATTAAAAAACGCCACGGAGAGGGAAACACAAAAAACAAAAAAATAGCTTTCCGCCCGCCCCGCGTCTTGGACAAATAAAATAGGGGGGGGGGGACTTTGGAGATCGCCATTGATCGACCACGCAGTTACATTAAAATTGTTTTTGAGCATGATTACTGAATTTGTATTTTATTTTCTGGGGATGTATTTTTTTTACCATTCCATTAAAGTTGCCCATGAATTGCTGCTCATTGAATATGTTTTCTCATCATATGATTTTTTTGCCCATATTTACTTGATTGAATATTGAATTCATTATTACTTTCGAACCTTGTTAAAAAAAAACGATAAGGATTTACTAGGATTTAGTTTTATATACTCAAGTCATCTCTAGCTATTCTCATAGCTATAGCCTCTCCTCCTATCAAGCTAATCTTTCGCCTTTTACTAATGGCTATCATAAGGAGGTGCACTTGGTAAGTTAAGATGAATTTTTAAATGCCACAAGAGAAGGTAGTCTAAAGCCTTGGTGCATGCTTTAATATTTCTAGATTACTTATAAAAAAAAACTGATTATTTATCTGACAAGCCCTTAGCATCTGGTAAGACTCAAATGAGTGGAGAGGTCAGTAGGACTACGACTTGATGAAACAGTCTCGATTATTAGTCAGACAAGAAACACTGGAAAATGGAGGATAATTCAAGTAATATATGAATAAAAATTCAATCTTTTCAAAAATGAAAAAAAAATTGTGAAATTATGCGCAGATAGCAAAAAGGGACGGTAATTGTGAAATCTTGAACCCCTTCCATGGGTTTCTAAATAAGCTATGTTTATAGTGAAGTAGACATGATTACTGTTGTTACTCGCCTAGTTGCATGCAGCTTTTCAGTGCTAAGTATTTCAGTGCAAAAAATCTAGAACCTTGATTTGTTAATGTATTTCAGTGCTCAGTGCTCCTTTGGTAAATATGACATTGAAATCAACAAGGTTAATGTAGCTTACTAATTACCATATAATGCAAAATCTAATTCAACGCCTCCTAGCGCAGTTGCTTATTCGTACAGGTGAAATCAATGCCGGAGAAATCGTATGGAGGCTTTAATATTTGTTTTTCTTTTTTTTTTCTTGTTAAAAAAAAGATAAAATACTTGAAAATAAAATTTGTTGATTATGTTACAAATCGATGCAATCTTATGTTTTTGAATATATTTTTTATACGTCAAGATGTTCGTGACTTTGCCAACATATAACATTAAACAAAATTTTAATATAAAAATTTAAAATTAAATTTAGAAGTTAATATCGAACATCAGGGTATTTTTTTGGGAGGGAGGGGGGTGGGATTTTAAACTAAACAAGATACGCGTCATCCTTTCTTTTTCGTACAAAGAGCGCTACCTCAAGAACGGCAAAGGATACTACAATGAAATTGTCACGACATTTTCAATGGGAACTTGAACTATATCAAAATACACTATTTTCAAATTGTTTCATCTTCTTTTGCGGGGGGGGGGGGGTCCTTCAGGATCTGTACACTTAAACCCGGAGATAAAATATCGTTTCGTTGTATTTTATTGAAAAAAGTGCTTGTTTTCTGTAATTTAGAGTTTTATGCTATTTATAAATTTTTGATATATTGAGTCATTAAAAAAAACAATATTTTTTCCGTTTCACGTTTTTCTAAAATTTTCCGCAATTCCTGGTAAATAGTCATTTTATTCCTGATTAGTTTTAAATCCTGTTAAAAAAAACTCATATGAATTTACTATGATTTATTTTCGAAAAGCTAAATGTGCTCTCAGGCGATTAGGACGTTTTTATCAGAAAGAAAGCATGTTTTTACTATATAAAAAAATCTAGAGCATTGATTTGTTAATTTGAAATTGTTTCACAACATTTGAATTTATCAAATCATACTTATATGGTTTTTGAGCTGCCTTGATCAGGAAGGACGTTCTCCAGGGGCACAATTGGCTTTGGGGCAGGGGTGACTGGCCCTTCCAGACCAAAGTATGACCCCCGCTCAGACATCCGTTTGTCCTCAAACCTCAGTTTGTCCCCCACCCCTCAAATTTAATTTAGTGTCTTATAACGAGCATGTACCAAATACCATACTAATTATAAATTAAATGCTCAATATGAACAGGCAATTTTTGTTTTTTTAGTAGTACAATAAATTTTAGGTGAGCTTCTTATTGACTGAATAGTTGGTTCTCTCCCGTAGTGTACAATTTCCCGTCTACCAATAATATTTTGATATACACTTTTATATCATGATAAGTTTCTCATGCTATTTTTAAAAATCTAACGAGATAGTGATAAGTTCGTTGAATGTTATTAGAGTATTTTAACAGAAATTAAATTTGTGACAATGTTTCTTACTCGTATTCTTATACACTCTTTGACAATCCTTGTTTGTTTATCGCTTCTCAGCCTTTTGGCTAAGATCAAAGTGTAGTATCCGTTCTTACCAGCTTAATATCTGATACGGTTCCTAGATTGGGCCTAGAATATTAAACTGATTTCTGGAAACCGGAGGGATGTCGGGGCTTGCTCCTCTCCCTTCACGCGTTGGCCCAGTAGTGCAGTACCTCCGGGATCGGCACACCCTTCTCGTGGTGAAATTAAATTTCATGAACCAAAAACACTGGCGTAGGGTGTGCTTCCTTATAAGTTGTAGAAAACAGATCTTTCTTTTTCTAGCAGTTGAATATATTGAATATATTTTTTTTTTTATCCAAAAAAATTTTAACAAAATTTATTTTTTAAGAATAAAATAAATACTCTCAGTATTTAAATAAAATCTCCAAACCTGGATTTAAGTCCCCATGCATCATTTTCCATCAGAGAACTTAATTATTAAATGCTGAAATTTAATTTGAATAAAGACTCGAACAGAATTGCTGACGTAATTGGTTTTGGACTCAGAGGGCGTGTTCTATGGTGAGTTTTAAGTAGCAGTAGTAATGACTAAAGCTCACTTTGGTTGTTAACGAGAAGAACGGCCACTTTGTTCTCAAAAATAAAAGTTTTGCCTTTTTAGTCATATTGCCTAGAGTGTGAAAAACCATTGATTAACTTTTCTCAAATAGGAAAACTTTCGATCAAAGGATTCAGCTGTTTTCATATGATATTGAAATGGGGCATTCGTATTTTCAAAAATAATTTAGAGACTTGATTCATTAATGTGAAAAAGTTTTGTAAACCTTTCATCACTTATCTGACAAGCCCGATTACTTACCCTTAGCGTTTGACGAGACGTAAATAACATGAGATAAATAAATTACGGGGTACTGGTGCATTATGCAGGCATCGCTATATACTATATCAAAGAAAGAATCCATATAACCCGTCAAACTGCTGTTTAATGAGCAGAAAACAGATGATTTGCAAGATACATGAAGGCCAATTTGTGACATCTCAGTATTTAAACGATTGTTTTTGGGTGGGTTTAGGAGGGAGAAAGGTACCTAAGTTAGGTTACGTATTTAATGTATGCTGTGCTTTACCCCCCACCCTCCCTACTGATCGAATATATAGCCCCAAGACGTTTCTAAGGAATTATATATTCATCCAGTTTTATTTCATTTCAAGTATACCATGTCATTCCATAAAAACCTACTCCGCTGGACTGGAAACACTGTAGATAGACATACGAGAAATGAGGGTCCTAAGAGAATGGGGACTAAAGAGTGCCAAGGACTTAGTTATCTAGCGCACCGAGTCAATAGCACTGTTTATCAGGAAGCCCCAGATGAAAATTAGTTGACTTGTACTAAATATGTAAAAGATAACAACAAATACTTAGCTCAAACATTCTGCATTAATCTATGCGTATAACAAAACTCATACTGCATGCTTCGTTCTAATAAAGGCTGATTTGAAAACACCTGAAAGTGGCTCTAAATTTCACAATTACTGTCCCTTTTTGCTGTCTGCCCATAATCTCACAATTTTTTTTTCATTTTTTCATTTCGTTTACAAAGCTATGGCGAAATAATGAATCAATTCTCTAAAGTGAGTTAGACAATAGGAAGGCCCCATGCAATTTTCATTTTCTCCAGGTTTAATCAAGTTATTGAAAAACTTCACGATTTTGGAAATATAATAAGGGGTTTCTCTCTATCGAGGCTCTAATTATCTCAATGAGACTATGGGGCTTTTGTTCCACAAGTTGCACGCAGTATCTATCACAAACAAATGTATCTTTAGTTCTTACTACTACTACATACAGGTTACAACATTACCAATCTCACTGAAGACAAAACCAATCACTGAAACAATTCTGTTCGAATCTTGATTCAATTTAAATTTCAGCATTTAATAATTGCATACTATTTTCGAAAAAGATGCATGGCGACGTCAATCCATGTTGGGGATTTTAATTTAATTACGGCGAGAGGTCATTGGCTTCTTCACAATTAAATTTTGTTAACCGTTTTTCTGATCAAAAAAAAATATATATTCAATACATTCCACGGCTAGGAAACTACAGATATGGTTTCTACAATGTATAAGGAGGCGCATAAGACGTCAGTGTTTAAGATTCTTGAGCTTTGATTTCCCCTCGAGAAGGGTGTGCCGATCCCGGAGGTACTGCAATACTGGGCCAACGCATGAAGGGAGAGGGGAAAGCCCCGACATCCCTCCGGTTTCCAAAAATCTGTTTAATATTCTGGGCCCCATGTAGGAACCGTATCAGATATTAAACAAAGAACGGATACTAAACTTTGATCTTAGCCAAAGAGCCGAGAAGCGATAAACGTATAAGGTTTATCGAAGACTGTACAAGAATATGAGTAAGACACATTGTCACAAATTTAATTTTTGTTAAAATCTTCTAATAGCATTCAACGAACTTATCACTATCGCGTTAGATTTTTAAAAATAACACGAAAAACTTCCCATAATATAAAAGTTTATCTCAAAGTTTTTATGGTAAAAGGGAAATTTTCCAATCAAGACTTGGACAAACTTGTCACTCAAAAAGCCAAAATCAGACAAAGATTTAGACTACTACAAAAACAAAACTGCCCTGTTTATCTGGATCCTTGAATTATGCAGGCTTATTTTAGGTTTGACATGATATTTTGCAGAAACTAAATTTCAGCTGGGGAGGGGGGGACAAACTGAGGTTTTAGGACAAACGGAGGTCTTAGAGGGGGACAAGCGGTGGTCGGGCGGGGGCAGTCCCCCCTGCCCCATAGCAAATTGTGTCTCGGAGCACGTCCTTCATGATCAAGGCAGCTCAAAAGCGAAATAAGTATGATTTGATAAATTCAAATGTTGTGAAAAATTTTCACATTAACAAATAAATGCTCTAGATTTTTTTCAGATATTAAAAACATGTTTTCCTTCTGATGAAAACTTCCTAATCGCCAGATAGCACATCTATATTTTCGAGAATAAATAAGGGCAGATTAATTCTAGTTATTTTTTTTAACAGTATTTGAAACTAATAATTAATAACATTACCTTATACAAGAAATTTCGGATAATTTTCGAAAAAAGGGAGGAGGAAGAAATGATGTTTTTTTTATTTAATAGATATATCAAAAATTTATAAATAGCAGAAAACTTTAAATTACATAAAACAATCCCTTTTTTCAATAAAATACAACGAAACGATATTTTATCTATCAGGGTAAAAGTGTACAGATCCTGAAGGACCCCCCCCCCCACAAAAGAAAATTAAAAAATTTGAAAATAGTTTATTTTGATTTAGTTCAATTTCCCATTGAACATGTCGTGACAATTTCAACGTAGTACCCTTAGCCGTTCTTGAGGTATCGCCCTTTGTACAAAACTGAAAGCATGAAGTGTCTCTTGTTTAGTTTAAAATCCCACCCCCCTCCCCCCCACCCCAAAAAATACCCAGATGTTCGATATTAACTTCTAATTTTAATTTTAAATTTTTATATTAAAATTTTGAATTTAACGTTATATGTTGGCAAAGCCAGAAACATCTTGACGTGGAAAAAATATCTTCAAAAACATAAGATTGCATCGATTTGTAACATCAGCAACAAATTTTATTTTCAAGGATTTCATCTTTGTTGTAACAAAAAAAAAAAAATTATTAAAGCCTCCATACGATTTCTCCGGCATTAATTTCACCTGTAAGCATAAGCAACTGCGCTAGGAGGCGTTGAATTAAATATTGCATTATATGGTAATTAGTAAGCTACATTAACCTTGTTGATTTCAATAAGGACTGAAGGCTAGCTATCCTAGAATTCAACAGAAGGCTAGCTACCCTCCAGTATTTTTGGTCATTTAAATAGACACTAGAAATTTTAATATTCGATCAAATGAGCTCTCCCCTAACATTCTTGGATCAGTGGTTCAATACGAATACCCCTGGGAGAAAAAAAAACTCGCATCCGTGATCTTTCTTCTCATAAAATATTAGTTTTTGCCCTCTCTCTTAGTTTTTGCCCCAGCCT
This sequence comes from Artemia sp. Qi Xiang Cuo, assembly GCF_049724085.1. Taxonomy (NCBI): domain Eukaryota; kingdom Metazoa; phylum Arthropoda; class Branchiopoda; order Anostraca; family Artemiidae; genus Artemia; species Artemia sp. Qi Xiang Cuo. The sequence continues at coordinate 75,891,516 of NC_142798.1, forward strand.
AGATTTTAAAAATACCCTTTTTGGAGCCTTTTGATTGGAATGAGCCTCTTTTTGGTATTTTCATTTAAAAGAAAAATAGAAACCAGGCCAAAGTGCAATTTCGGATGCCATATGGTATTTAAAGATTATTTATCAGTTCGACTTCATATAAAGCGATTAGATAAAAAAAAGTTTTTACATGAACCCTTAAACAGCCCTCTATCATGTTACAGTAGCCTTCTAGTTTTGCTAGTCTCCTGACATTTATAAATATGGAGCGTTGGGGGGGAATATAAAAAGGAGGATTGTAAAGCTAAGAACTAGGTTTTTAAACCGGAGAGATTATAATAGTACTCTTTTCAATCTTGCCAGCTTTCCATTCCGCAAATGACACTCAGACTGCACTTCTCGGATGCCATATGCCAATTTATCAGAGCGTTATCAATTCTAATTTATATGAAACAATTAGATATAAAAATTAGCTTTTGTATGAGCCCTTAAACAGCTCTCTGTGATATTCCTGTGTCCTGTTAGCGAAAAAAAAAAAAAGAACAGCAGAATTAAGGACAGACACATCAGTGCTATCCGTGCAAAAAAAAAGTGATTTTTCTTGTTGTTCAAGGTTCACCAATGGCAATTCCAGTGGTGCACTTCTGTTTCGCTACAACCCCATGTTTGAATGTTTCAGGCTCTTTTTAAAAATTCTTGCAAATTTGTTTCCAAAATCACATTTTACTATTAAGATTAATCATATTAATGGTTACGTTACCGTGAATGTTCAAAATTTGTGAATGTGACATTCACTAGTGAATATCCGAAATACCTTTTTTTCTTTGGATTTAGTCAGGGTTGCCAGTTAAGTTTTTCAATTTAGTGCAAGGTTTGGTCATGACAGGTTAGGTTTGGATGGGTTAGGTTAGGTTTTTAACCCATTTCTGATATTTATAACCAAATTTAATCTAACCTAAGCTAACATAATTTGACCTAACTTTTACTATTAAAGCATATGTAAGATTGACGAAGCTGATTCACAAAGTTGATTCAATGTAAGTAAAGATACAAGAATGCCAGACATTTATTTACAGCCATCGACGATGACTAGATTTCAGGCAATTAATAGTAACATGCTACCATTTATAATAGCCCCTTTCGTCCACCCGAAATTTTGTAGTAAAGATATTATTAAGGACTTATTTAACAAAACCAATGTTCCTCAAAAATTTCGACTTAATATTCTAATTTTGTCTGAAATTTTGATTGTTATCCGCTAGTTAATTCTTAAGGACTAAAACCCAAAAACCCAGACGATTACCATTCAATTTACAATTAGAGATAAACACAAGCTATCAGCAAGATTTTGGAAGGATATGGAGTCGGTACCCCATGTCACATTTTGTGTAGGCCTAGGTATAATTGAAAAAACGATCGCAAATTAAAAATCAAATCTTGCTTTAATATAAAGAAAAGAGTACCATAAAAACTTAAAACGAAGACAAAATATTCTGTATGAGGGTGGCTCCATACATTATCAAACATAAAGGGATTAAAGTTAGTTAATTGTAACTTGAAACCAGACGCTATGATGTCAGCCAGACGCTAGCTGCAGCCAGGCAAAGTTGCCGCCAGGCAGCATAGTAGTAAAATACACTACTGGCATGTTAAAAATTGAGAGGGAATAGTCAATCTAGAATTGTCCCCATTAGAGATAGGAACGGGGCAACAGTTTGTGAAAAAGAAATGTTAAAGAGAGATGGGCAGATCTTGTTGAGATTGTACTAAACCTTGACAAAGATACAGAAAAAGAAATAGAAAAGAACGAAAAAGTTTGTGATACTCTGGAAGTGAAGAAAGATTTATTTTGTGAGGAAGAATTAGTGACAGTACTAAAAAGATTAGGAAATAATAAGGTACCGGGCTCTGAGAGTGCGGTAAATGAGTTTTTTAGATTTAGTGATTGTGAAATTAGAGACAAATTACTGAAAATACATGAATATGGTTATTGAAGAAAGGGAAGTTAAACTTCTTGGACTTAGAGATGCTGTAGACAAAGTTCTAAGAGAAGGAATGTGTTTTGCAAAGGGGCGAGGATACACTTTCCAACATTTCACTCATAGATTAATATAATTCAGAAGTGCCTGAATCCTCAAATCTCTTTAGTCCTCAATCTTATAGATTTTGAGCAAACGTTTGATTCAGCCTAAAGAAGAGGTTTAGTGAAGGTCAAAGCCATGTATGGTATACCAAAAAAGTGCATTCAAGTCATTTGTGCTATTTACGAGATCAAAATCGTTACGGTTAAGACAAGAAATGAAGTTAGTCGTTATTTCTGTATTAAATAAGGAGTTAAGCTCTATTGCGTTAAACGAATTAAATGAATTTAATTAAATGAATCATATTGATGGACTTTGTACTAAGAAGAAAAGCAAAGGCAATAGGAGAACATGGAATCAATTGGGGTCTTGGGGAGTTAAAGTCCCTTAGTTTTACATTACAGTTTGAAAAACAGGGTTGCCACCGTCAGTAGGATTTTACTGAATCTAGTAAAATAAAAAAATCTAGTAAATTTAGTGGATCTAGTAAATTTCCCGAAATCTAGTAAAAAGTCATGATTTGTAGTAAACAAAACTTTTTTTATTTTCCACGAATTCAGGAAAAAAAAATTAGGGTCTATTCATTACAAAATCTGATTTCGATTATGTCAGATATTATGGCCACTATTGCTCTCATTTTTGAGATTTCGCATCAACCCTAGCGCTTAAAAATCTCTACTTTTCTCTAGGCTTCTTCTTGATACTCGCTTTGAAAGGCAGACTATTTAAAATCAGGACTGGTATGCCGGCTTAATTTGTTTTCAGAAAATTTTCCCAAACTCTCATAACAGCTGCTACGTTTGTTAGTTAGCCATGTCTCTTTTTAAAGACGCTGCTGGAAACGAACTTTTTCCATACTTGCCCAAGTTCTTTCTGACTCTCTGCAGCTTGCCCCATTCAAGTGCTGGAGTAGAGAGACAGTTCTTGACTTTGTCGGTCATCAAAACTAAAAACCGGAATAAGCTAATAAGCTGTTTTGTTGGGTGGGAATTAATTTTTTTTTTTTTTTTTTTTTTTTTTTTTTTTTTTTTTTTTTTAAATTTTAAATTGTAATTAAGTTGTAAAATAAAAAGTTAAAAAAAAGTTAAATTGAGTTAAATTGTATTGAATGGTATGAAAAGAGTAGAAAGAGCGAATAAGTTTTGGTTTATGATAAAAGATTGAGTGACGCTGCTCAAGTCATAATAGTGGCTTAATAAAACGTCTTACGTTCTTACCATTTCTACGTTTGTTGATAATGTTATTCAAAAAATGTGTTGTAAGTGCCAGTTAAGTATGATGTATTATTAGTTGAAAATAAAAGTCAAGTCAAGTAAAAAAAAAAGTCAAGTCAAAAAAGGCTAAATGTCTCGAATATTTCGTCCTTGATGAAAACGAAGCAACTTGCTCTCTGGTTGTCAAGTGGAGTACATGACTGTGCGATCCCCAGTAATGTGACTTGGGCTATCGAGAAATGGATACAAGTAGATCCGTTCAGTCAGAATTCGACACTGGTCGATGCTTTAAATTTGGGTGAGGCCGAGGACGATTAAAGCCTTTTAAGTGCGACTTTTTTTAATTGTGACTACATATTTTTCTTCTTACTTTTCAATTTGTATGATTTGCCTGACCTGAAGACTACTGACATAATGTTATTTTTTTAAATTAATTATTGTATGTGATATAAGTTTTCTTTTTCTTGCCAGCCCTAGTCCAATTTGAGGTGCACTTTTTAATTTACATAATTTCACAACTAAACCGGTAGCCGATTACATTTTCTTTTTGAAGTCACATGGATTGTATAGGTTTTTGATTCCCTTGAATACGAACGAGAGAGAATCCAGAAAAAATCAGTTAAAAAAAATCCTAATTTAATTGCTTTAAAATTTGCCAGATTTATTTGTAAGCAGCTTATCTCTTATTTAAAGACCAGCCCAATTAGTGCGTTAAAACTGGCAAATTTCGACTTAAAATGTAAAATTGAAGAGTTTAGATTTCAAACCTAAAAATGGAAACGGGGGGACAAATTTCAAAAGCCGAACACACCTCAGATTCTAAGCACTCCATTGACTGAATTGCTTCGTGAATATGAGTTGTAGCTGTTTTTCTTCGTTGATTGTTTTTTAATTTTTCAATATATCTGAATTTTATGACCTGAAGTCCATTGATAAATTTAAAGCCGGGCTTCATCAACAGGATTTCCAGAATCCATGATTTCAGACTATTGTTTGACGTCTTGGATACGCCGCATCTGGAATATGACGCCTATCCAGTAGTACATCCAAATAATTAAAAACAAAAGGATTTTTGAACTTATTTGTTTCCGGAATTTTCAATCATACAATGAAAACGAAAGATAAAAGAAAAAAAAAAAACAAGAAAAAAGGAAAAAGGAAAGAGTTCAGGGTGCTAGAATTGGTTTGAAAATTAATGTTAGGAAGACTAAGTCATTAGAGCTAGGACTGAGCAAAGATGAAAAGGTGGTGGTAGGTAGTGAAAATATTGATCAGTTGAATGGATTTATTGAAATAGGTAGCATTATTAGTAAAGATGGCGGGAGCAGTCAAAATGTTAAATATAGAATGACTAAAGCTAAGTGTTTTTTTTCACAGTTTAAAAAAGTCTGGAAGAAAAGAAGATAAGTCTGCAAACCAAGATTAAAATATTAGAAGCTAGAGTGATGACAGTGGTCAAATATGGCTCTGAAGCATGGACACTCCGAAAAGCGGATGAAGATTTGCTAGATGTTTTCCAGAGACATTGCTTAAGGATTGTTCTGGGTACCAGGCTGACTGACCGTATTTCAAACAATAGGCTATACGAAAAATGTGGTTCAATACCGCTCTCTAGGGCTATATTGAAAGAAAGGTTGAGGTGGCTAGGGCACGTTGTGCGAATGAAGGATAACAGATTGCCGAAGATTGCTCTTTTTGGCCAACCATCTAGGGCTAACGTAAATTAGGTCGTCCCCATCTGGGATGGGAGGACGTCATAAAGAAAGATTTAAAGGAAATGGGAACTTCGTGGTCGGGTGTAAAAAGGGAGGCTTTGAATAGATTGGGGTGGAGGAGGAGCGTGCGTAGCTGTGTTGGCCTCAGGCGGCTTGGTGCTGTGGTGAGTTGTTAGTAGTAGTAGTAGTATGATCAGGGTTGCCACCGTCAGTAGGATTTTACTAGATCTAGTAAAAAAAAAATCTAGTAAATTTAGAGGATCTAGTAATTTTCCCCTAATCTAGTAAAAACTAGTAAAAAGTCACGATTTATAGTAAACTAAACTTTTTTTTTATATTCCATGAATTCAGGGGAAAAAATTATCGTAAACATATGACAATTTACAAGTTTTGCTTGTCTGTTTTACAATTTACAATTTTTCCTTGTCTGTCTCAGAGACAGTCAAGCAGTCACCTATTTTCATAAACAGACACTTCACTTCCTGTGTCTAATGGTCGAAAAAATCAGCTTTCTATGTATCAAATCTTACCAACTAAAAATGAAGCTATAATGGCACTTGGATTTGTGATGATTGGGAATCTATTGGAATCAAAACAAAAGCCGACCACCCAAGGTGATTAGGTGAATCTCCTCAGTTGAAAATTTTTATTGAGTAAAAAGGAACCTGCTGAGAGAAATTAAAACTAAGTAGAAATGTAACATTATATATATATATATATATATATATATATATATATATATATATATATATATATATATATATATATATATATATATATATATATATATATATATATATATATATATATATATATATATATATATATATATATATATATATATATATATACATATATATATATATCCAAAAAAAGGATTTTTGAACTTGTAGGTTTCCGGAATTTTCAATCATACTATGAAAACGAAAGAAAAGAGGAAAAGAGAAAAAAAAGAAGAAAAAGGAAAAAAGATTGCGAAAACTTATTGATTATCCTCCTATAGTAAAAATCGATGCTTGATGGTGCGCGTGCCACCTATGATCTTACTTAAGCACAACTTCAATCCTTTATTTGAATGGTTAATGCCAAAATTCATTGTTACTCTTTATCAGTGTCTTTCAGCCATTGTAAAGGCTACTAGGGCTAAAAAAAAAATTTCTGCAATAACCTTCCATTTTGCTGAAACATTGATTGCAAGTTAAAAATAGGTTTCTTCTTAAAGCTAAGTAGAAAAAATATAAAACATAATTTTGTTCGAAAATTGATTACTTTACGAGGGCCTAGAGACTTGCCAGAATAGAATAAAGGAAACTAGATGATCAATTTATTCTTCTTCTGGCATATTAATCACGTTAATGAATGCAATCTAACATGCGGTAGTGTCATAATGGTTTTTAAAAAATCTTGATTGACGGGTGTGTATCTATAATCTACGAGCGCAAAGTAAGTCCTTGGGGCAAGAGAAACTTAACGTAAGAAAAAAAATTGGGAGACATATCCCCACCCCCAAAAATGTATTTTTCCGATTGGCGTGAAACTTGTATCTTTAAGGCATTAGACTAAGGGATCCCCAATGCGAAAGACAAAAATAGAATAAAGATATTGGTTTTCGAAATAAGGGGCCCGACACAAGGATGACAAACTCCCCACAGGCCACTTCGATTAGAACAGGAGGAAGTGGAAACTTGGGATGGGGGCTGATTCAATATTTGAAGCTCTAGTGCTCTTTTAAAGGATCGAAAGCAATTGGAGGGCCCCAATGAAATCGGACAAAAATTCTGAGATTGTCATTTTAGTTCAAAAACGTCGAAGGATCTAGCAAGTCTTTCTCCTGGTTCAAAATCAATCTCATGGCCCTAGGGTGAGTCGGCCGAAATTATTCAAACTTTCGTTCCTAATTTTCCTCATGGTTTGTGGAGGCATCAGTTTTACCAAAGAAATGATTCTGAGATATATAATCTTAAGCAACTTCAACGGAAGTGCTGAAATAAGTCGATTAATATATTATGGGATATTTGACTAAAGTCAAAATTGTACCCTACTACAACTATACATACCATCAGTGACGCCAAACGTGGAACAATTGTACCATTTTGGTACAATTCATATCTACTGGCACAATTTAGAACAATCCAATACAATATGATACATTTTACAAAATTATGCTACACTGTAGTACATTTCAGTATTTTTGTATTGTTGTTTGAATTCTTTCCTGTATAAGCAATTTTATTCTCACTGAACATCCTCGCCACCTTCAAGATAGAAAAGAAACACAGTCTCTCCTTTTTCCTTTTTCGCGAACAAACACTTCCGGCTTCCAAAGGTTGGACAAAAACATCTCTCTTTGTTTTCTCTTACCAATTGAAAATCAAAATCTGACAATAAAGCTATAATGAAACAGTGCAGTAGGAATATGCTAATAACCCAAAGAAACAAAACTCACAGAAACATACTATATATTGCAAATGTTCACAAATGTAATACCTTATTAACTAAAGTACGATTGAGGATTGATTCGTGCAGTAAGATATGATCCACAATAACTGTTGAAAGTGTGACGCTGCATGTTTTGAAAAACACATTCAAGTTCATCAGGTTTGATGTTTTGAATAACACTTGTTATTTTCTGCTTCAGTTCATCCGTAGTTCGAGGATTGTCTGCATACACTGAGCCTTTCAATTTGCCCCACAAATAAAAGTCAGGAGGTGTAAATCTGGCGATCGAGGTGGCCACCAACCACGAGAGATCGCACGATACCCAAAGACATCACCAACTGCAGCCATACTGACACGAGCCATATGTACAGTTGCTCCATCTTGCTGGAACCAGCCTTGTTGCTTTTCTTGCTCCGTCAGTTGATCAAAAAATGGCTCCAGGATATTATGAATGTAACAATCAGATGTGATGGTGTTTTCAAAAAAGATAGGTCCAATTATACGCCGCCTTGACAAAGCACACCATACACCAACTTTTTGATCGTGGAGTGCCTTCTGAAACAGAGCATGAGGATTTATTGTAGACCCCACTCTAGAGTTCTGACTGTCCATGTACCCGCACAAATGGAATCATGCTTCATCACTGAAGAATGTATGGTTTAAAATGTTTTCACGTTTCTGTAGAATAAAATTTTCAAACCACCGACAGGAGAGTACGCGTTTTTCTGAATCCTGAGGCTTCAGTTCATGAACAACATGCACTTTATATGGAACGAATTCTAAATTATCTAAATATAATATTTAAAATCTTTTGGGAAAACATTTTCAACCACACTTAAACATTTTAAATGTATAAATATCCTTTCTTGTGTTCAGTGCACTGTTTCTTTTGGAAAACCCTGTATATATATATATATATATATATATATATATATATATATATATATATATATATATATATATATATATATATATATATATATATATATATATATATATATATATATATATATATATATATATATATATATATATATATATATATATAAATATATATATATATATATATATATATATATATATATATATATATATATATATATATATATATATATATATATATATATATATATATATATATATATATATATATATATATATATTTATATAAGACTATATAAGACTAGATATATATCTAGATATAAGATATATATATAAGACTAAAAATGAGTTTTTATTGTATATTTTACAAGTGTACATGTATACAAGTGTTTACAAGTATATTTTACTTATTTCCCAATAAATTTCAAATGAATTTAGCGAGATTAATGCAATACTTACCTCCAATGGCTTAGCAAAGGTACACTCTATCCGTACATTTCCCGTCGGGACAATACTCATATCTTGAGTTCTAGACAAATCTAATACAATAATGCCATGCGTCTTCGAAAACATTTCTTCACTTATACCATTTTCGAATAGTTGAGAATCTCGATCTAGGGATCGAATTGTCAATTCGTATAGGGTCCTATAGGATTTATCAAAGAATAAATTTTAGAGTGGGATTCCAATTACTTTACATACAAGCGAGGAAATTCAAAATAATTCAAATTTATGCGGGGAATCTGTCCATGATCCAACAGTGCTAGCACTTTTTACAAAAACCAATCCCAATTTTGAAGGAATCTCGCCATTTATAAATGACGAATCGGTATAGATACGCGTACCTGCAGTAATATGACGCTAATTCGTGATCGTATGAGGAACAAGTGGTTTAATATTGTTACCACTGGCTCTTAATTTTTCAATCGCCAAAGCCACATAAGTCATAACTTGTTGTTTTCGTACATGAAGTATTGCCGAGGTGAGAGAGACCGTTACATCTGGTGCAGCGTCCAGTACTTTTTGTATAATATACTGGGACGGGGCAAGTTGTAGTTTTATATCAATCATAATAATAAGAGGCAACCATTTAGGTATATTAAATATCTTATGATTTAGTTTCCCAACAAAGTATAAATCTTTAGTTGTCACCTCTCTAAGAATATTGTTAGTATCAGCATTTGTGTTATGTTCATATGCAATAGTCATACCTCTAAACTACTCATAGGACATTGGTTTAACCAACATGAATTGTATATAGCTTGGAAAATTTGAAAGATTATTGCTCGTGCTCGCCAATGTTTCATTTATGTAGACGCTTATTTTTCAAAATAAATTATGCAATACACAAATTTCATAGGATAATCCCTCGGCGGCGCTTGGTTTTTTATTGTTTGGTTTTTTAACAATCACATTTAAATCTATAAATGTCAAATTCAAATCAATAAAGTAGTCTTCATTAGAATAAATTTAAAAATGGACATTTTCAGAGAGCGGTTGTTTCGGGTAAATATTTTCAGCATTGAAAAGATTTAGAGATTAGGTGACTGAAGGGTAAGAATCTCTATGTGGTAGATGTGTCATCTTACGAAAAGAAATCCTTTTTGGATCTTTTTACTTTCTTTGATGCTTTACGCTTCCCGGCTGACTTGAGACTAATGAGTGATGGGGTCTTTCTGCTCCATTTTAAACCTTTTCCTCTCTGTTTCAATCGCTCGCCGAGGGATCTTGCGCTCTACTTGAGATTTTGCAAAACACTTTCTATGATATCTTTCCCAGTGCCCCAATCATGTAATGTAGAGGATACAAAATCCTTTGCAATCGGTGCAATATATTTTCTTTCCAAGGGTAGTGCAGAGCGAATACCCTTAGCAAACCAACTGCCGAGACCGTACCCGGACATTGACGAACGACCCCTATAATAGCCCATTCCATGTCCCAACTGCCGTAGTCCAAGAGTAGAAACATAGCAATCAATATAACCATCAAACATAACATAACCAAGAAACAACAAAACCATGAAACATGACATAACCAAGAAAGAACATAAGCATGAAAAACATCAACTTAACATAGCCAAAAATATCATAACATCAACATAACATATATATATATATATATATATATATATATATATATATATATATATATATATATATATATATATATATATATATATATATATATATATATATATATATATATATATATATATGGCTGGGTGCTTGGCTTTTGTTTTGATTTAAGTAGATTACCGACCATCCTGAATCCAAAGTGTCATTATAGCTTCATTGTTAGCTTTTCATTTTCAATCCGTAAAAAGAAACACAGAGAGATGTTTTTGTCCGATCTTTGGAACCCAGAAGTGTCTCTTCACGAAAAATGGAAGATGGAGACCGGGTGTTTGTCTCTTATCTTGACGATGGCGAAGATGATCAGGGTGAATAAAATTATTTATACATGAAATAATTCAAGCATCAATACAAAAATACTCAATTGTACCACATTGTACCATAAATATTTTCGACAGAATATAATCTGCCATTACGTCTTGCAGAAAGCTTGATCCCTCTCCTAAGAAAATTATTTCCGAAAGACCAGGCCCTAGCAGGGGTCATCCTGGGTAAACAGAAAGCTACATATGTTTTGCGACATAATTTTTTTTGGTACTACACAACCAGTTATTCGAGTTGCTCGAAACTGCTTTTTTCTCTGTGATAATTGATGAGACCACTGATTGTACTAATGACAAATAACTAGCTATCTTTGTACATTTTTTTTAGTGAGAAAGATCTAAACCTTCATGTCTAAGTATTGGATATGGTTAAGTGTAGTGGTGGGTCGGCTGAGGGTCTGACTAACTGCATCAAACAAGTCATTGAAAAAAATTGATTCCCTGGCAAAATATTGTTGGATTTTGTGCAGACACTACTAACGTCAATTTTGAGCCAATAGATCTGCTTCAACGCTAATGAAAGCCATGGTGCCTCATATCTTGAATGAGAAATTCTCATGCCATCTTATTCACTTATGTTCATCCTATGCATGCTTGTCACTTTGCGAGACACTAGAAGACTTGGCGCGAAATATCTATGCCCACTTTTCCAGAAGTGCTTCCAGATTAGATAAGTATGCTGAATTTCAGGAGTTCTTTCAATGCAAAGCACTCTCAATTCTTGCACCAGGACAGACCCACTGGTTGTCCATTCAGGCCTGCAGAAAAAGGCTTATTGATCGTCGGGTTCCTCTTACTCAGTATTTCATAGAAACCATGTTGAAGACCCAACTGCAACCAATAACCTTATCTTCTCAACATTACAAAGCAAGTTGACTAAGCCATACTTTGAATTCATGGACTATTCTCTCGGCCTCTCTAGCGAATTCAACACAGTTTTCTATCTGAGCTTCCACTTCTTCACTCCCTAAAGGCAAGTGCCAGCAAACTTGTGGATGATGTTGCGTCTAACTTCAAGAAACTGGATTATATTCGCAGTGTTGGTCTGTTTACCGAAATGGATCCTTACCTTTCAAGTAAGTACCTGCCTTTAGACCAAACATATATGGGAATAGATGCAACTGATTCAATGAAAGAGCTCGTAGATACTCAAGAGCCAAGTGATAATATTGATCTCTTTTAACAGTCTTTTCGAAAACACTATAAAGTCCTAATAAAGCAGATCCAAGATCGTTTCATGTTTGAAGACAAAATTTATGACATTTGGGTTTTGGTTGAACCAAGGAATGCAAGAAATTTGAAGGAAAACTCTCTAAGGCCTCTATTTTCGAGATTTCATGTTCTCAGAGAATAGTGTTGCCTCCCGAAAACAGACGTAGAATGGAGGTCACAGGCAATGACTGATGTCACTGAGCTTCATTTGGGAGATGCCCAAGTTGATAATAATAAGTTATGTTGTTATGTTATGTTGATGTTATGCTGTTTTTGGTCATGTTATGTTGATGTTGTTTCATGGTTTTGTTGTATCTTGGTTATGTTATGTTTCATGGTTATGTTTTTTCTTGGTTATTTTATGTTTGATGGTTATGTTGATGTTATTTTATTTTGTTATGTTATGTTGATGTTTTTCTTGGTTATGTTATGTTGATGTTATTTCATGGTTATGTTGTTTGATGGCTATGTTGTTATGTTGATTTTTGTTATGCTTGCAGGATATATTTGAAATAAATGATGATTCTAGACAAAATTCACAGCTAGCAAGACTCCCCTGCGATGCTTTCTAGACACGTTCCCAGGTGGTTGAAACTATTGATCGAGAATCAGTTTCTTTCTGGAAGTGGAGCAGTCAACATGGATGCTTATACACTATTGAATATTGAAAGTGTTGATGAAACGGCACCTAGAGTGCCTAATGTGGCAGTAGAAATTACAAGGGGTTCTTGACTAACCTTAGAATGGGGCACGATGTATAATGGATATGTTATAACATTAAGCAAATTCAAGTCGGAAGAACAAGTTTGTTTGGCGGTTAAGGTGAATATAGCACAAATACAGAGACTACAAGATGGATTAAATGCGCTGGCGAAACATATTGAAAAGAAAACTTTATAGAAAACAGTCTGTATTTGACAGTGAGATTGATGATTTGAGAAACAGAAAATCATGCGTAATCTAGTAAAATTGGAAATGTGGTTAGTTTTAGATCATGACTCTCTGGAATTATCTCTTCATAGAAAGATATTTTCTGGAGAAATGCTTAACGATATAATGGGAACCGATTTCCTTTCTTTGGACTATGAAACTTTGTCGTCGTGGTCCCCAGGCTTTTACTCAATTTATAGATATATTGATTGAGACAAAATGATATTGTGGTTTTGCTCTTAACCATTACATAGACGGCCATTTTGTAACGCTCCTAGGAGACATTGTTTGAGAGTCAGTTTGTTTTTCAATGTGGACCAGTCAACATAAAAAAATATTTTACACACGCCCATTATGCTTGTTTGCTTCCTGCAGCTGGTCGTCCTGTGATAATTTTAATTTTTCCGATGAATACAAGGAAAGGGGTAAATTCAGTAATTCGTGTAAATTGCATAGAGGATATGCCGTACAAATGAAAGACTGTAATTCCTATCTTGAAGAGATTTATGACTCTCATAATAGTGGATTCTTTTGCTCCAATTGTCACTATGATTAATGCGACAAATAGGGAAATACTTACCCTGGCATGATTGCGAAAAACCCTAAACATGAGTTCAGTTTATTTTTAAGAGACTGATAGAGACTGGTTGTGAAGAGAGTGGCTACTTTGATTATAAACCTACAGACTTTTATTTGGCTGTTACAGAAAGTGATTCTTCATTCGAGAATTTTGCATTGCTTCAAATAACCAAATTGAAACACGTGAATTTTATCATATGAATTAGAGTAGTATTATTGAATTTAAAAAGGGATTGAATAAAAATGAAGTTACACTATATTGTAGAAAACGTCAGCCTGATTTTGCACGTCAAGACGAATAAAAATTGAATCCTGACGAGCTACCTGCACTTGTCGTTTCAGGTGATTACCTATGCGTAGAAGAAGAAATCTAAAGGACACAGTATTTTATACAAAATTTTTATTAAGAAACAGATCCACATACATTTTAAAAGGATTTCACTTTTAGGGCACCGAAATTTATATTATAGAGGTAAGAAAGAGTATTTCAACCAGAAAGTCGTTCAATCGAGGATTTTCACCATAAATCTTGAGGAATCCCATGTAAGTATGTCCACGACTTTGAAAAACAAAATATAATAGGGCATGAAAACTACAGCTTTTAGTTGATAAACTTGCACCCACTTCCAACTTTGAATAATTAATTGTCTACTCTGCTCAAGAAAATTTTTGATATGAGGTGTGTACAATGTATACGGCAAGCCAAGCGGATCAAAAAATTTTATATTGGTTCCTATTAGAAAGAAGCATTACCAATGCCCCGTCTTTACGCTCAACGGACTGCTATTAACAATAAGTAGAGTATTGTCAATATGTTGAATATGCTCCAGGAAATATGAAGGTATGCAATATGATTAATATTTCGACATGTAGGGGTCCATGTTAAATACATCAATTAATTTTTCGTGTTCATGGTTCAAAGTCTAATAAAACACTGCCGTCAGGAGTAATTTCCCAATAAGTTTCAAATTGATTTAGCGAGATTAATACAATACTTACCTCCAATGGCTTAGCAAAGGTACACTCTATCCGGACATTTCCCTTCGGGACAATACTCATATCTTGAGTACCGGGAAAATCTAATACAATAATGCCATGCGTTTTCGCAAACATTTCATCACTTATACCATTTTCGAATAATTGAGAATCTCGATCTAGGGATTGTACTATCAATTCGTATATGTTCCTATAGGATTAATCAAAAGGTAGATTGTAGAATGGAAATCCATTTACTTTACACACAAGCAATGAAATTCTAAACAATTCACATTTATACGGGAAATCTTTCCATGATCCAACAGCGCTAGAACTTTTTACAAAAACGAATCCCAATTTTGAAGAAATCTTACCTTTGATAAATGTCAAATTGGTATAGATACGCGTACGTGTAGCAATATGAAACTGATTCGTGATTGTATGAGGAACAAGTAGCTTAATATTATTTCCACTGGCTCTTAATTTTTCAATCGCCAAAGCCACAGAAGTCATAGCTTGTTGTTTTCGTACATGAAGTATTGCCGAGGTGAGAGAGACCGTTACATCTGGTGCAGCGTCCAGTACTTTTTGTATAATATACTGGGACGGCGCAAGTTGTAGTTTTATATCAATCTTTATATTAGGAGGCACCCATTTAGGTATATTAAATATCTCATGATTTAGTTTCTCAACTATATGCAAATCTTTAGTTGTCGCCTCTCTAAGAATATTGGTAGTATCAGTATTTGTTTTATATTCATATTCACTTGTCATACCTCTCAACTGCTTATAGGACATTGGTGTCATCAACATGAATTGTAAATAACTTGCATAATTTGAAAGATTATTGCTCGTGCTCACCAAAGTTCCATTTATATAGACGCTTATTTGTCGAAATAAATTATGCAGTACACTATTTTCTGAAAATAACCCCTCGGTGGCACTTGGTTTTTTATTGTTCGGTTTTTTAACAATGACATTTAAATCTATAAATGTCGAATTCAAATCAATAAAGTAGTCTTCATTAGAATAAATTTAAAAATGGACATTTTCAGAGAGCGGTCAACATAACATAACATAACAACATAACACAGCAACATAACATAACATCAAACCACATGACAATCAAACAACATCAACATAACCATCAAATTTCATAACCAACAACATCAAACAACATAGCCAACAAAAATATCAACATACATAACAATCACATAACCAACAAAAACATAACCAACAAACAACATCAAACAACATAACCATGAAACATCAAACAACATAACCAACAAACATATATTTTAATTTCCCTGTGTTAATTTCCCAATCTGTGCCGTTGAATGTATTATGGCCCCACTACTATTGTTGAACTAATGTTTGTATTCTTTCATCGATGAAGCACCATTGATACAGCTCAAAAACCCACAGCACTTTCGAGACATGAAATAAGTAGACTGTGGCAGTCGTGTAGAGGTTATATGTATCAAATACAAAATTTCTTTATCAGCTACAACTGCCTTCAAAACAGTATGTACGGAATACATGATAAAACTGAGCAACGAAATATGGAAAAGGTTTTTCAGTTCAAAACACTTGTCCGCTAAAAACTTAGACAGACTGGACCCAAAAATAGCTATGTCTCCTGACTACTCAAACTTAAGTATTGTCCCACTAATTGTCCAGTTTATAAATTTGGCAAAGGAGGCTGATGGGAAAAACATTGCCAAAGAATGGAAAAGGCTACCATTTTGCTCTGATCTCATGAAATGTGCACACTCTGACCCAGTTTATTTCTGATTTAAAGTACTAGAACGATATGATAATCCGAAAATCAAAAGTTTCTCATTCTTGGGTGAATTCATGATGAAAATGCTTACCATGCAAAATTCTTCTGCATGTGCCGAGAGGGCCTTTTCAGCTGTCAATTAAAAAAAAAACTGAGAAATAAACTCCGCTTGACTATTCTTAATCCTATTCTGGG
Source organism: Artemia sp. Qi Xiang Cuo (assembly GCF_049724085.1). Classification (NCBI taxonomy): domain Eukaryota; kingdom Metazoa; phylum Arthropoda; class Branchiopoda; order Anostraca; family Artemiidae; genus Artemia; species Artemia sp. Qi Xiang Cuo. Next base: position 75,907,964 of record NC_142798.1, read on the forward strand.
TGCTAAACGAGTCGTTACCAAGGACTGGAAACACCCCAAGAGCATGGTAACATACCCCAACTGGTGAAATACTGGAAAATAGTGCAGAAAATCTGCCACTTTAAGTGCTGCCATGGCTTCTGACTCAGACAGTGATGTTTAATGACATATTTTTGGTAATTTTTATGTAGAGTTTTTTTTAGTATAGAATAGTCGGAACATCAGATAACTGACAGTTTCTAAATCCAGTTCCAGTTTTAAAAATAAAAGATGCCAGTAGTGGAGCCACAATACATTCAAAGTCATCCCTAGGGAAATTAGCATGGAGTTTTAAAGTCATCCCTATTCCTTTTCCCATAGAATTCAAGCACATGCCCTCTGACGTCACGCGAAACACCTGTTTTTAGGCAACATTCCCGCCCAGGCAAGATTAGGCATGTCCAGGACAAGATTAGGCATGTCCAGGCAAGATTTTGCATGTCTAGCCAAGATTCCAAGGACGAACCCTCTTCCCTGTTACTAGGCAAAAACACGTCTACACAAAATTCCTAGCTAGCAAAACCCCCTACGATGTTTTTCCACACAAAGCCCCAGCTAGCGAAACTCCCCTGCAATGCTTTTCTAGACCAAATTCCCAGGTACTAGAAATCCCCTAATAGGTTTTTCCAGACACGTCCCCCAGATAGCAAAACTCACCCGAGCTGTTACTAGACAAAATTTCCAGGTTGCTGAAATCCCCTACGATGTTTTTCTAGACAAAATTCGTGGCTAGCAAAACTCCCCCACGTTGTTACTAGACAAAATTCACAGGTGGCTGAAATCCCCCGCAAAGCTTTTCTATCAAAAGCCAAAAAGAAAATCCCCCACCAATATATGCTATATATGTTTTTTGATGGTTATGTTGGTTATGTTATGTTGTTTCATGGTTATGTGATGTTTGATGGTTATGTTTTTATGTTGATGGTTATGTTGTTATGTTATGTTGATGGTTATGTTGTTATATGTAATGTTATCTTGATTGTTATGTTATGTGTGTTGGTTATGTTATATTTGATGGTTATGTTGTTATGTTGTTAGATGTTATGTTGATGTTATGTTACGTTGCTATGATATTTTGATGTTGTTTTATGGCTATGTTGTTTCTTGGTTATGTTTGTTGGTTATGTTTTTATGTTGATAGTTATGTTGGTAGATGTTAGGTTATGTTGATGTTGTTTAATGGCTATATTGTTTCTTGGTTATGTCATGTTTGTTGGTTATAATGTTTAATGGTTATGTTGTTATGTTATGTTGATGTTATGTTGCTAGTTATGTTGATGTTGTTTCATGGTTATGTTGTTTGATTTTTCTTTGTTTTGCTGGTTATATTGTTTGATGTTTCTTTGTGTTGTTGATGTTTGTTATGTTTTCAGGAAATATCTGAAATAAATTTTGTTATTAGGCTAAATTTATAGCGCATGTCATGTTTCTACACAAAAAATGTCTCCCATCTGCTTGAACTCCCTTGCGTAGTTTCTAGACACACCCCCAGGTGGCTGAAATCCCCTACGATGCTTTTCCAGACAAAATCCACAGGTGGCTGAAACCCCCGCGATGTTTTTCTAGGCAAAAGCATACCTCCCCAAGGCTTACTGAATATAGCAGTGTCACGCTGCAGTAGCCTTCTGATAATAACTTTAGCTATTAACTTCATGATATCCATTAACTCTCTATTAACGTTTTCTATTAAATTAAATAAAAATTATTTCAAAACATTTTTTATTTTCAAAAATACAATAATATTAATAACGTGGTTTTCTCACTATTTTTAGCATAATGATTCAAATCGTTGTCGCTAATATATTTCGAAGTTTCCTTTGAAATTTTTTGTAGTGTACGTATATCTGTAGTCACACTGAATACTTGCTCAATATTATCCTTAATATACGCGTAGAATTCAATGAAACGAAGAGGGAAAGACAAACTCGGGTGTGTGTAAGAAGGTTCACCAAATTCTAGCAAAAATGTTGGACTGTTTTCTTCCTGAAATAAAGATTAAACCATGATTTCCAATAACTCTATTAATGTTTTCTATATAATTAAAAAAAAGTAATTCACAAATGATTTAGACATTGGATAGTTTTGAATATAGCACCCTAACCCCCCCCCCCATGTCAGTGTTACATCAGAGACGTTTTTAATACTCGACACTGATTGAAGGGCAAGTAACCCCCCTCTCACGCTCATCTTAGGTTCATTTAACATATCATAGCCGTGAGCATGTGGTTAGAACCTAAAGTTTACAGTTAAAAGTTTATTAGTTCAATTTTTACGGAAATGGCTAATTTCTCGATTCAAAGGTAGGCTTTTTTCTATCCAAAGATTAACATTTGAACCAGAGAAATGTATTTTCTGTAATTTTGTTACAAAAGTGGAGTTCACAGTTTAAAAAAAATTATTAGTTCAGTATTTAAGGAAATGGCTCATTTATAATCTAAAACTAGGCTTCGGTTGGTATAAAAAACATGTCAATTACGAGGGCAAGTATAAAACCTCATATTGACTAGATATGACTCTTCAAATACAGAAAGTAGATAAGACCTAGAGTTTACAGTAAAAAAATCTTTATTAGTTCAGTTTTACGGAAATGGCTCAGCTTCGATCCAAAGCTAGGCTTTTTTCTAACCAAAGATTCACATTTCAACCAGAGAAATGTATTTTCTATAGTTTTGTTACAAAAACTGGAGTTCACAGTAAAAAAAAGCTTTATTAGTTCAGTTTAACGAAAATGGCTCAGTTTTGATCCAAAGCTAGGCTTCGGTTTTGTATTTATAAAACATGTCAATTACGAGGACAGATATAAAAACTCCTATTCACTAGATATGACTCTTCAAATACAATAAGTGGATAAAACCTAGAGTTCACAGTTAAAAATTTTTTATTAGTTCAGTTTTTATGGAAATGGCTCATTTTTCTTTTATCCAAAGCGATCGAATCATAAAATTCTAATTTTTTCCCGTATTCTACAGTTTCTTTGCAAAAAATTGGAGATTTCAATAAAATCTAGCCTAGTAACACAAATTATTTCAAATATGTCCTGCAAACATAACAAACATCAGCATAACAACATAACCATCGAGCAAAATAACCATGAGACAACATCAACATAACATAACCAAGAAACAACATCAACATAACATAGAAACATAACATAACTTCAACATAACATCTAGCAACATAACAACATAACCATCAAACATCATAACCAACAAACATGACATAACCAAGAAAAAACATAACCATGAAACAACATCAACATAACATAACAAACAATAACCATGAAACAATATCAACATAACATAACAACATAACATCAACATAACATAACATCAACATAACATAACCATCAAACAACATAACCAACAAACTTAACATAACAACATAACATAACATCAACATAACATGATCAAGAAACAACATCGTCATAACATACCAACAATAACCATCAAACAACATCAGCATAACATAACAACATAACATAATATCTAACAACATAACGATCAGCATAACAACATAACCTTCAAACAACATAACCAACAAACATAACGTAACATAACAACATAACATAACATCAATATAACATGACCAAGAAACAACATCAACATAGCATAACAACAATAACCAACAAACATCAACATAACATCTAACATCATAATAACATAACCATTAAACACCATAACCATAAAACAACATCAAGATAACATAACCAACAAACAACATAACAACAACATACCATAACATCAACATAACATAACCAAAAAAAAAACATAACCATGAAACATAACAACATAACCATAAACATAACCTAACCTAGAAACAACATAACATCAACATAACATAACATAACCAAGATAACTATAAAAAAACATCAACAAACTTCAAACAACATCAAACAACATAACCATGAAACATCAAAAAACATAACAATCAAACATATGTTAATTTCCCTGTGTAAATTTCCCTATCTGTGCTGTTGAATGTATTATGGCCCCACTACTGATGCCGTTATCTAGATGTTTAAGGTGATTGTAAAAATAGTGAAAGACATGGTGTCTATTGTACCATTTATAAGTACATGCTAGACCATGACCCCAAAAGTCATTTCTGTGATCAGTCCAAATTTAAAAACATTTTTTTCCTGTATTGTTCGTAGATATTAGAGTATATTAGGGGAGGGCTACAGGAGCGATCCTCCCCTCCATCGAGATCTTCATAAAAGGGAAAAGGAGGATTTGTATGCAAACTATTAAATGGAAAGACAGGTCCCATCAACTGCTTTTGGGCAATATTCTGTAAGAATACAAGGTTAAAATTCAATTTTAGCCCCCGATGTGTACTAAAATCATCATTTGGGACCAATTTCAGGGCGGTCCTGTAAATGGTCGTTAATGGCCCAAAAACAACGACTTTTTTTGGCCTGTAGTAACATGTTACTGTAGTAATATATGTTACTCAGAGCAATTTCTTCAAGTACTGTCAAGAGCACATGTACTGTATATACATGTGATGTAGGACAGAAATAAAAACGAAGGAATGTAGTAGAAATTGAATGAAAATATCTTACAAAAAATTTTTAGAGAGGGTACTGTACGTAACCGACGTTCCAAGTGTTACGCAAAGCATAACACGCGGAAAAAAATGGGATATGGTACGATTGTTTTGTCTTTGGTACATTTTTCGAGCAATTTGTAGTACATTTTGTTTTGGATCGTTGGGAACACTGCATACCATAAATATAACTCATCCACAACCACTCTGATTACATCTACCTCCTCCCAGCCATTAGAAACAGCGGCCAGAAACGATCCTCAATGACCAGAGTTCGGCATAATCCAGACCAGGTCCGTTTCCCGCTCAGAGGTGGACATTTCCACTCATCATCGTGGTTTGTGGAAGCGTCGGTTTCCCAGTGATACCTACGCAATCACACTACACAAATGATCCTGTTAAGCAGTGTTGCCAACGCTTCAAAACAAAATGTACCACAAATTGCTCGAAAAATATACAAAAGATAAAAAAATTGTACCATATCCTAATTTTTTCCATGGCTCGTTTCCAGATTCCAATGTTTCCAGATTCGTTTAGCACCCAGAATAGGATTGAGAGTAGTAAAGCCGAGTTTATTTCTCAGTTTTTTTTTTCTTTTTAATTGACAGCTGAAAAGGCCCTCTCGGCACAAGCAGTAGAATGTTGCATGATAAGTATTTTCAACATGAATTCACCCAAGAATGAGAAACTTTTGACTTTCGGACCGTCATATCGTTCTAGTACTTTAGATCAGAAATAAACCGGGTCAGAGTCTGCACATTTCTTGAGATCAGCGCAAAATGGTACCCTTTTCCGTTCTTTGGCAGTGTTTTTCCCATCAGTCTCCTTTGCAAAATGTCGAAACTGGACAAGTATTGGGACAGTGCTTAAGTTTGCGGAGTCAGGAGATATAGCTATCTTTGGGTCCAGTCCGTCTAAGTTTTTAGCCGACAAATATTTTGAACAGAAAAACCTTTTCCTTATGTCGCCGCTCAGTTTTATCGTGTATTCCGCAGACACTCTTTTGAAGGCCGTTGCAGCTGATAACGAAGTTTTGTTGTTGATACATATAACCTCTACACGACTGCCACAGTCTACTTATTTCATTTCCCGAAAATGCTGTGGTTCCCTGAACTGAATCAAAGGTACTTCATCGATGAAAGAATACAAACATTAGTACAACAACTCTGAATTGCACCAAATTTTACCATAATTTTGTAAAATGTACCATATTTTGTAGGATTAAACAAAATTGTATCAGTAGAGATGAAATGTACCAAAATGGTACAATTGTATTATGTTTGGCATCGCTGCTAAGCAGTAGCTTTAGGGTTGCCAGAAAGTCAAACAAAAAACAAGCCCGAGCCTTTGAAAAGCAAGCCAAAATACGCCCGAGCCTTTGAAAACCAAGACTGCCATCCTGGTCAGTTCTTAAAGTTCTAAAATTGCCCAAATTTGTGTGTTTCACAACAACTTTCGATGCAAAAGTAAAAAAAAAAAAAAATTCCGCATGTCGCGGCTTGCGCCGCGACACGCACATGGCCCGATAAGTGTAGTTGGATTAGTTCTAGATCAGTTTTTTTGTCCGGTTATTTCAAACTTAGCACCAATCTTTCGAAACAAACATTGCGAAAAGGTGATCCTGGTTAAATCAAATTTCGCACAAATCTCTCAAAACAAATACGGAAAAATGCGGTCCAAACTTTTAGTTAATTCCTTAACCTTTTTCAAAATCCTCATCATTTCGTCAATGACAAAATAAAAAAATTGCTTTATGAAAGTGCTACAAAGTAAAGCACCTGCTACAGTAGTACACATGATGAAATAGTGCTAAAATAGTTCTTTTGTGCTAGAGTCAGAAAAAGCTTTGCCCCTAATCTAATTTTGCTTTTACCTTTCTTGCTTACCCTTTGGTCATCCTGCTCCACTTTCACGGAAGAACAACGATTTATGTGATCCTCCAAAATTCATCTGTTTTTAGCTGCAGTTTTATGCGTCATAATGGCTAAACAGCTCTGAACTCTTTATATTAACTTTTAGAATTGAATATGAGTTATTCCAATGAATACGCTAGTAACAACCACAAGCCGAACACATCCAATATCTTTGGCTTATTATCGCATAAAAATTTTTGGTACACGGTATTTGGTACAGTTGCAACACAATATTTAAATATAACTTTATGATCAAAGTAAGGCCTCAAAAAAAACGTGAGAACGTGGTTAATACAAAAGCCTTCGTAATCCCAAGATGAAATAATACGGACAGATAAGAAAAAAAAAGCACTTAGTTCCATAAGGCACTAAGAGATTTAAGACTCAAAGGAGGCTTGGATATTATCTAGATCGACTAGATCAGTTGTTTGGTCAGTTTCTTTGACTTCACAAGCCTTATGAATATCAAACAGTTCGTGGTAACGAACTGTAAGTAAGGAGCGACCCGGCTCAATGGTAACCGAAACTCTAGAAAACGGGTTTTTGATACAAATAGATATATCAAAAGAATCAGATTTCAATGCTGATTTCAAATATATAAATTTCATCAAGTTTAGAGCCACCCATCAAAAGTTACGCGCCTGAGAAAATGTGGTTGATTTTCGAAAAAAGGGGAAAGGCCCCCTAAAAGCTATAGAACCTTAATGAAAATCACACCATCATATGCAGCGTATCAGAGAACCATACTGTAGAGGTTTCAAGCTCCTATCTACAAAATTGTGGAATTTTGCATTTTTTGCCAGAAGAAAGATCACGGATGCGTGTTTATTTGTTTATTTGTTTGTTTATTTGTTTGTTTGTTTTGTTTTTTTTCCCAGGGGTGATCGTATCGACCCAGTGGTCCTAGAATATCGTGGGCGGGCTCATTGGAACGGAAATTAAAAGTTCTAGTGCCCTTTTTAAGTGACCAAAAAAAATGGAGGGCAACTAGGCCCCCTCCCACGCTTATTTTTTTACCAAAGTCACCCGATCAAAATTTTGAGATAGCCATTTTGTTCAGCATGGTCGAAAATCTGATAAATATGTCTTTTGGGATGACTTAATCCCCCGAAGTACCCAGAGGAGGGCTAAAAGATATGAACTTTACCCAATGTTAACATATAGTATTGGTTATTCGGAAGTATACAGAAGTTTTCAGGAGGTTTTTTTCTGCTAGTGGGAGGAAGGGTGGGTCGGGGGTTATATTGGAGGATCTGTTCATGAAGGAGGTTTTCATGGGGGAAGGGAAATCGCCATGAAGGGGGCGCCGGACTTGCCAGCATTATTTATTGGTTATTGGGAAGTATACAACCATTTTCAGGAAGGATTTTTCTGGAGGGGGGCTAGAGGAGGGAGTTACTCTGGAGAATATTTCCGTGGAGGATGTTTCTTTGGGGTAAGGGACATTTCTATGAAGGGGGCGCCGGATTTCCAAGCATTATTTAAAAAACGATCAGAAATTAAATAAAAAAAAACTAAGTTTTTTCAACTGAAATGTAAGAAGGAATATTAGAGCTTAAAACGAACAGAAATTATAACGTATGTGAGGGGGTTCTCCTCCAAGTCAATACCTCACTCTTTACGCTACAGTTTTTTTTAGTGCTTTCAAAAGAGCATCTATTCTAATTAACCGGCCTTTGTGATTCAGGGGTTTGTTAATACAATTTTTTTTTTTAATTTTAAAGTAAAGAGCGTGGTATTGACTAAGGGGAGAACCCCCTCATATACGTAATAACATATACGTAATAAAAAAAACAATAAAAAAACAAGCGATACGGCTCAATAGTAATCGAAACTTTTAAATACGGAATTTTGATGTCAATAAATGTATCAAAAGAATGAGTTTATAATGCTGATTCTAAATATATAAATTTTATTAAGTTTAGTATTACTCATCAAAGGCTACAAGCCTGAGGAAATTTACTCGATTTTTTAAAGAGGGGGAAACATCCCCTACAAGTGAAAGAATTTTAATGAAAATCACAACGTCAGATTCAGCGTATCAGAAAACCCTATTACATAGGTTTCAAGCTCATATCTGCAAAAATCTGCAACTTTGAATTTTTGCCAGAAGAAAAATATACGAATATAGAAGTTAGTTACGTAAGTTAATTTGTAAAGACATTCATTTAGCAAAAGAAAAGTAAAATTTTTATGCAAATAAAAGCTGCATTAACTAAAAAACGATCAGAAATTAAATAAAAAAAACAAGTTTTTTAAACTGAAAGTAAAGAGCGACATTAAAACTTAAAACGAACAGAAATTATTCCGTATATGAAAGGGGCTGTCCCCTCCTCAACGCTTCGCTCTTTATTCCGCATATGAAAGGGGCAGTCCCCTCCTCAACGCCTCGCTCTTTACGCTAAAGTTTTTTATTGTTTTAAAAAATAAAGTTGTGAGACAAAGTCAAACTTTAGCGTAAAGAGCGAGGCGTTGAGGAGGGGACAGACCCTTTCATATACGGAATAAAGAGCGAGGCGTTGAGGAGGGGACAGCCCCTTTCATATACGGAATAATTTCTGTTCGTTTTGAGTTTTAATGTCGCTCCTTACTTTCAGTTTAAAAAACTTGTTTTTTTTATTTAATCACTATTGAAAAGCAGTTGCAACACAATATTTAAAGATAACTTTATTATTAAAGTAAGGCCTGAAAAAGAAACGTGAGAACGTGGTTAATACAAAAGCCTTCGTAATCCCAAGATGAAATAATACGGACAGATAAGAAAAAAAAAGCACTTAGTTCCATAAGGCACTAAGAGATTTAAGACTCAAAGGAGGCTAGGATATTATCTAGATCGAATAGATCAGTTGTTTGGTCAGCTTCGTCGACTTCACAAGCCTTGTGAATATCACTATTGAAAAGCAGTTGCAACATAATATTTAAAGATAACTTTATGATTAAAGTAAGGCCTCAAAATGAAACGTGAGAACGTGGTTAATACAAAAGACTTCGTTATCCCAAGATGAAATAATACGGACAGATAAAAAAAGAAGAAAAAAAAAGAAAAAAGGCACGTAGTTCCATAAGGCACGTAGTTAATACAAAAGACTTCGTTATCCCAAGATGAAATAATACGGACAGATAAAAAAAGAAGAAAAAAAGAAAAAAGGCACGTAGTTCCATAAGGCACTAAGAGATTTAAGACTCAAAGGAGGCTATGATATTATCTAGATCGACTAGATCAGTTGTTTGGTCAGTTTCTTTGACTTCACAAGCCTTATGAATATCACTATTGAAAAGCAGTTGCAACACAATATTCAAAGATAACTTTATGATCAAAGTAAGGCCTCAAAAAGAAACGTGAGAACGTGGTTAATACAAAAGCCTTCGTAATCCCAAGATGAAATAATACGGACAGATAAGAAAAAAAAAGCACTTAGTTCCATAAGGCACTAAGAGATTTAAGACTCAAAGGAGGCTAGGATATTATATAGATCGAATAGATCAGTTGTTTGGTCAGTTTCTTTGACTTCACAAGCCTTACGAATATCACTATTGAAAAGCAGTTGCAACATAATATTTAAAGATAACTTTATGATTAAAGTAAGGCCTCAAAAAGAAACGTGAGAACGTGGTTAATACAAAAGACTTCGTTATTCCAAGATGAAATAATACGGACAGATAAAAAAAGAAGAAAAAAAAAGAAAAAAAGGCACGTAGTTCCATAAGGCACTAAGAGATTTAAGACTCAAAGGAGGCTTGGATATTATCTAGATCGACTAGATCAGTTGTTTGGTCAGTTTCTTTGACTTCACAAGCCTTATGAATATCACTATTGAAAAGCAGTTGCAACATAATATTCAAAGATAACTTTATGATCAAAGTAAGGCCTCAAAAAGAAACGTGAGAACGTGGTTAATACAAAAGCCTTCGTAATCCCAAGATGAAATAATACGGACAGATAAGAAAAAAAAAAGCACTTAGATCCATAAGGCACTAAGAGATTTAAGACTCAAAGGAGGCTAGGATATTATCTAGATCGAATAGATCAGTTGTTTGGTCAGCTTCTTCGACTTCACAAACCTTATAAATATCACTATTGATAAGCAGTTGCAAAACAATATCTAAAGATAACTTTATGATTAAAGAAAGGCCTCAAAATGAAACGTGAGAACGTGGTTAATACAAAAGACTTCGTTATTCAAAGATGAAATAAAACGGACAGATAAAAAAAGAAGAAAAAAAAAGAAAAAAAGGCACGTAGTTCCATAAGGCACTAAGAGATTTAAGACTCAAAGGAGGCTATGATATTATCTAGATCGACTAGATCAGTTGTTTGGTCAGTTTCTTTGACTTCACAAGCCTTATGAATATCACTATTGAAAAGCAGTTGCAACACAATATTTAAAGATAACTTTATGATCAAAGTAAGGCCAGAAAAAGAAACGTTAGAACGTGGTTAATACAAAAGCCTACGGAATCCCAAGAAGAAATAATACGGACAGATAAGAAAAAAAAAGCACTTAGTTCCATAAGGCACTAAGAGATTTAAGACTCAAAGGAGGCTAGGATATTATATAGATCGACTAGATCAGTTGTTTGGTCAGTTTCTTTGACTTCACAAGCCTTATGAATATCACTATTGAAAAGCAGTTGCAACATAATATTTAAAGATAACTTTATGATTAAAGTAAGGCCTCAAAAAGAAACGTGAGAACGTGGTTAATACAAAAGCCTTCGTAATCCCAAGATGAAATAATACGGACAGATAAGAAAAAAAAAGCACTTAGTTCCATAAGGCACTAAGAGATTTAAGACTCAAAGGAGGCTAGGATATTATATAGATCGAATAGCTCAGTTGTTTGGTCAGCTTCGTCGACTTCACAAGCCTTGTGAATATCACTATTGAAAAGCAGTTGCAACATAATATTTAAAGATAACTTTATGATTAAAGTAAGGCCTCAAAAAGAAACGTGAGAACGTGGTTAATACAAAAGACTTCAGTTATCCCAAGATGAAATAATACGGACAGATAAAAAAAGAAGAAAAAAAAAGAAAAAAAGGCACGTAGTTCCATAAGGCACTAAGAGATTTAAGACTCAAAGGAGGCTTGGATATTATCTAGATCGACTAGATCGGTTGTTTGGTCATTTTCTTCGACTTCAAATATCACTATTGAAAAGCAGTTTCAACACAATTTTCAAAGATAACTTTATGATTAAAGTAAGGCCTGAAAAAACTTGAGAACGGGGTTAATACAAAAGCCTTCGTAATCCCAATATGAAATAATATGGACAGATAAAAAAAAAGAAAAAGAAAGGCACTTAGTTCCAAACGGCACTAAGAGATTTAAGACTCAAAGGAGGCTAGGATATTATCTAGATCGGCTAGATCAGTTGTTTGGTCAGTTTCTTTGACTTCACGAGGCTTATAAATATCACTATTGAAAAAGAGCATACGCTTTGTAGGCTGAAACGTCGAGCAACAAGAGCCACATGCTGACAACCACAGCCTGAACACAAGTATTGAGTTCAACATGGACAAGAGCATATGGTTTCGGAGCTTGCTCTTAATGAAATTCATCATAGAAAAGGACCGTTCCACTATCGCATTGCTAATTGGCAAACTCAACAGGGTCAATGTCCACTTGGCTTAATCACGAAAAGGAAATGCCCCAACAGCATCAAGATAATATAGGACAGCTATCCAGAACTGAGACGAGTCTTTTGGGATTGTTCCTCCACACACAAATGACCAATTAACGTCCAACAGTTTCCTCCACTGATTCTCCAAGGTACTGAGATCAGTGGTAGCAACAGTTTTCAATGGCAAGTCTCCAAATCGGGGTCGAAACTGAGACAAGCAAATCACAGGAGATAAAAATTTCAGCTTTAGGAGTGAATCCAGAGCAGGATGCATTCGTTTAAGCACCACTTTAGCCGCAGTTTTCAGGAACACAAAACACCGTATTTTGATTTCGCTCTTCTGTGTGTCTGAAAGTTTAGATTTGGCCAGTTCAACTAGGAACTCGTGTCCGTAATCAACTTGATCTGGCGGCAAATAATTGATTTCGAAGTTTATATTAACCTTCAAAGACGCTGCAGATGAGCAGAGCATCCTACGCAGGAGACTTAGTATCAAACCCTGCAGCTCTTTAAAAAGACGAATTGGTCAGCGTGTGTGTGCTGAAACAGCAAGTTGACCCTTTAAAATCCGAACAGCAATGGCTTCAAGAACACAATGAAAATTCTGTTTTGCTCATCTTGATACATAGCGTGTAGCACCTTGGCAGTACAGCAACGTTCTTTCTCTTTGGCTAGACTGAGTTGTGTGGTGAGTTCTAAGTACTGCTCATATATGCGAACCAAGGCATTGTACCGAGAGAGCTAACGAGTATTCGAGGGAGAAATAATACATAAGGGTGAATTTCCATCGTTTATCAACTTAAAAACATGTTGGTATGTCTCCCTTCTAAGGGAGCTAAAGGTCAGTGCCCTCTATTGGAGAAAGGAGTAGAAATAGGTTGGCTACTTCAAAATATCTTTCCAGGACATACATCCCAGAAAGCTTAATTTTTGTAACCTAACCCCTTCCCAAGATAACAACAAATAGCTTGTCTAGAATTTTACCATATATAATTCAGACTATATATTTGCATGGGTGCCCAAAAGGGGGAATAAGGGGGCGCCTATATATATATATATATATATATATATATATATATATATATATATATATATATATATATATATATATATATATATATATATATATATATATATATATATATATATATATATATATATATATATATATATATATATATGGGCATACATCCCAGGACATACATCCCAGAAAGCTTAATTTTTGTAACCTAACCCCTTCCCAACATAACAACAAATAGCTTGTCTAGAATTTTACCATATATAATTCAGACTATATATTTGCATGGGTGCCCAAAAGGGGGAACAAGGGGGGGGGCGCCTATATATATATATATATATATATATATATATATATATATATATATATATATATATATATATATATATATATATATATATATATATATATATATATATATATATAAAAAAAAAAGAAAAAAAAAAAAAATATATATATATATATATATATATATATATATATATATATATATATATATATATATATATATATATATATATATATATATGAATATATATATAAATATATATATATATATATATATATATATATATATATATATATATATATATATGTATATATATATATATATATATATATATTCTGCATATTAAATGTATATATATATATATATTTTTCCCAAGCGGAAAAACGCAAAACGGCGAAATTATCGCGTCAAAAAATGTGTTTCTGAACCCAGTCAGATTATCCATATTTTTCTGCACATGTCTGCCAATATTCATGCTTTTACCATAAAATGCACAAACCTGACGCTTATGTACCTAACTATTTGTTTTAATTAGCGGGGAAGCATCTTAATACATATTGCAGTTTCTTGTTCATGCTTTTACCATAAATTGCACAAACCTGACGCTTATGTACCTAACTATTTGTTTTAATTAGCGGGGAAGCATCTTAATACATGTTGCAATTTCTTGTTTCGGCGTTCATATTTTCAGTGAATGTGACTCATGCGTTAAAAATATATTCTCAAGTTGAATCTTGGTTAAATATAATTTGAAAAACATTTTATAGATAAATGAAAAACTAAAATGAGTTTTTATTGTAAATTTTACGAGTAGAAATATAATTTAAAAACTATGTATCGATTAAAACACTTTTAATATGAAATTGTTATAAATTCTGTTAAAGTTTCTTCTACAACAAAAATTGAATTAAGTAAATATATACAATTTTTGAATGGCCTCAAGAATGAGATCCAGCTAACGCCGGTCTCTCTAGCTTGAGGCTGCGATTAGTATATCCTGGGTTGTCACAGTCAGTAGGAGTTTACTAGATCTTGTAAAGTCAAAGGGTCTAGTCAGTGGCTCCCCTTTTCGATCTCAATTTACCCTACTTTTTTTTATCAATTATGCCTAAAATTACCTGTATTTAGATCTGACTTCTCCCTTGAAAAAAGAGATATTTTGCCTTATATTTCCATACATTCTACACGAAAAAGACATAGCGCAGCATCAAATTGTTATTTTTACTTCAGACAATGATGCATATAACATCTTTTACACTACCGAAAACACATAAAAATGTTTAATTAAGTGTCATCTTCAGCAATTCATCGCGCGTAGCGCTTGTCTTCGTCTTGAAACCAGCGACAGCTTTCGGTATGCTGACAGTGGATGACATTTTGTCTTCGTTTTTATCCAGTAAGTGACTCGAATAAGTGAGACTAGTGTGAAATTCTCGACACTATCTCGGATGTCTGTTTTGATTAATTTCAGGTACATTGCTAAAAGGTAAAGAGAAGATCCGTAATAAACACTTTCGCAATTCCGGGTACTTGATTTCGCCACTGCAAGTCTTCAGACTAAATATCTTCATCCGGTACTTCTAAACTCACAGGTCTTCAACTTGGGCATCTCCCAAATGAAGCTCAGTGACATCAGTCATTGCCTGTGACCTCTATTCTACGTCTGTTTTCGGGAGGCAACACTTTTCTCTGAGAACAGAAAATCTCGCAAATAGAGACCTTAGAGAGTTTTCCTTCAAATTTCTTGCATTCTTTGGTTCAACCAAAGCCAAAATGTTATAAATTTTGTCTTCAAACATGAAACGGTCTTGGATCTGCTTGATTAGGACAATATAGTGTTTTCGAAAAGACTGCTAAAAGAGATCATTATTATCACTTGGCTCTTGAGCACCTACGAGTTCTTCCATTGAATCAGTTGCATCTATTCCCATATATATTTGGTCTAAAGGCAGGTTCTCACTTGAAAGGTAAGGATCCATTTCGGTAAACAAACCAACACTGCGAATATAATCCAGTTTCTTGAAGTTAGACGCAACATCATTCACAAGTTTGCTGGCACTTGCCTTTAGGGAGTGAAGAAGTGGAAGCTCAGATAGAAAACTGTGTCGAATTCGCTAGGGAGGCCTAGAGAGTAGTCCATGAATTCCAAGTATGGCTTAGTCAACTTGCTTTGTAATGCTGACAAGATAAGGTTATTGGTTACAGTAGTAGTGATAGTATAGGGAATATGAAACTTACATGGAAACTTACACCCCAGACATGAATATACAGCGCGGTTTAACCGGTACATTGACTTACCAAGGACAGTCACCTATTACTATGACTGATATGAGTTACCAGACTGGTGTCTGAGGAAACACTTAAAGTTTAGGGCCAATCGGATAGAGATGAGGCTACTCCAAATACGATAACTTGATTAGTAATTGGATTCAAATAAAGGGAGATTTTCATTGTAGTTCATATTAGTAAGAGAATTGAATTCAGAGAGAATAGTTTATTTGAGACGATATTAGTAAAGAAAATGAGTGGAACATTTACACTATTGGAGCTTCATGGTGGAGCAGGTAGAAACAGCAATGAAACAAGGGCGAGAGTACCAAAAGTGGCCGTTAAAAATAGACGAGGATGTAGACTAAGCCTTGAATGGGACGATGTGTATGCAAGATATGTGATATCATTGAGTAAATTTAAATTGGAGGAGCAATTATGCTTTGCTGCGAAAATGAACATTGAGCATATAAATAGACTTCAGGCAGCATTAGATATACTAGTGAAATATATTGAGGAAAACAAATTGAATCAGTGATTATTATTCTTGTAATTATGCTCAATAAAACTGTTTCTAAATCGAAGATATTTTTCTTTCTATAGTAGGCTAGCGTATATTTTTTAGCACAGAAAAAAAGAATCCCGATTAGTCTGAAGTTGGCTATGATACTGTTTGGACTCTAGAAAATGGATAGATATGAGAAAGAGTGAATCATGGGGAATGTTATGTTTATGGAAAAACGTTTGATTCTACATGATGATTTTCTAGAGTTGTCCATGCAACGGAAGAAATTTCCTCAGTAAATGCTTGCCGATATAATGAAAACTGATTCTCCATCATTAGACTATTGCATGAAGCTTTTACATCGGGGTCCAAAGACGTTTACACAATTTATTGACATATTAATCACAACAGGACAAAATAATATTGTGGATATGCTTTTAAACACTAACTTAGAAATTTAGGACTTTTTTCATAATAAAGATGGTGTTCAAGGATGATTTACTCCTCTCTCTCTCTCTCTCTCTCTCTCTCTCTCTCTCTCTCTCTCTCTCTCTCTCTCTCTCTCTCTCTCTATCCCACTCAATTTGTTGATAGTAACTCAGTTTCATTTTGGCGGTGAGATTGTCAACACATCTAATGTTCCACACATGTCCACTATGCATGTATACACTGGGCAGCTGGTCATTATGTGAGAATTGTACAATGATTGATGAGTATGATGAAAAGTGTAGATTATGCAAACCGTGTAAATTGCATAGAGGATATTCTGTACAAATTAAAGGTTGTAATTCCTGTCTTGAAGGGGTATGTGACTCTCATCCTAGAGGTAAATGACAAATGAAACTCAAAGAGGAAAGAAACTAACAAAATGAAAAATAAAATCAAAAAGGGTCAAAAAACGAGGATTTTGTCAGCCAGTGGCGAATAATGAAGAAGACAAAAAATGAGCAAATATTTCGACATGGACCTTCGCCAAGTCATCCTCAGTGCTAAACAAAAAAGAAGACAAAGAAAAAAATTAAAATCTAACCTTTCGAAGTTTACCCTACAAAGACAGAACAGACACCCAGTGTCTGTTCTGTCTTTGTAGGGTAAACTTCGAAAGGTTAGATTTTCGTTTTTTTTTTTCTTTGTCTTCTTTTTTGTTTAGCACTGAGGACGACTTGGCGGAGGTCCTTGTCGAAATATTTGCTTATTTTGTCTTCTTCATAGTTCGCCACTGGCTGACAAAATC
The DNA here is from genome assembly GCF_049724085.1 of Artemia sp. Qi Xiang Cuo. Classification (NCBI taxonomy): domain Eukaryota; kingdom Metazoa; phylum Arthropoda; class Branchiopoda; order Anostraca; family Artemiidae; genus Artemia; species Artemia sp. Qi Xiang Cuo. Next base: position 75,925,381 of record NC_142798.1, read on the forward strand.
CTCGTTTTTTCACCCATTTTGATTTTATTTTTTATTTTGTTAGTTTCTTTCCTCTTTGAGTTTCATTTGTCATGTATAGCCAGTGTGGTCTGAGAATGTAGTTGCGTCATCCTAGAGGGCACCTATGTTCCAATTGCGACTACGATAAATGCAATCAGTGGGAGAATACAAATCCTGGTATGATTGGAAAGAATCCTAAGTGTCATTTTAGTTTATTGCTAAGAGATTGGTATCGCCGTGGCTTTAGATTGTTCTGGAAGGAGGAGCCAGGTCAGCGATTAAACTGTTGGAACAAAAAAAGAATTTGGTTTCTACGTCATCGTTGTGAAGACAATGGCTACTATGATTATAAGCAAACTGATTTTTATTTGGCTGTGACGGAATGTGATTCGCCACTTGAGGACACTGTTTGTGACATTGCTTCGAATAGGCAAATTGAAACATGCGAGTTCTACAAAATGAATGTGAATAGTATCATTGACTATACAAAGAGATATGATAAGAGTGAAGTTACACTCTACTGCAGAAAATGAGACCCTGACATTGCAGCACATCAAGATCAGTATACCTTGAATTCATTTAATATACCAGCAGTATATGTTCACGACAAGTATCTATACGTAGAAACACAGGAAATCTAAAGAGTAGAAAAGCCGTTTTTATCATGTATATACATTATTTTTATTAATAAGTAATTTCACATACATTTTTAGAACATTTTATTCGTAGGGCACTAAAATTAATTAAACACGCTTGTAAGTATATTTTACATTAGAAAGTCATTCAATCGGGGAAAGTCAATGTAAATGTTGAGAAACTGCTTGTAGGTATAGCCACGACATCTGAACATGAAAAAGAGTAGTGCATGAAAGTCGCATGTCTCAGTCGTTAAATCCTGTATTCTTCGTTGATTTTAAATAATAGTTTTCCTACCGCTGTAAACACATCTGCTGATATTTGGAGTCTAGAACTTACCTGATAGACCAAGAAGATCAAAAAATTCGATATTATTCACTGTTTGAAAGATGCATATCAAAAGGCTTAACTTCGAAATTGATGTACTGGTGTTAACAATGATTTGGGAGATGTTAACACATGGACTGTTTTCAATGTAGTTCGATGGTATGAAATAGAAATTGTACTGGGACATGTATGGATCCATATTAAATACGCTGATTATTTGGTTTGTGTTCAAGGTGCTAGGTCTAGTAGAACACTGCCGTCGGGAGTGATTTCCCAATAGGTTTCAAATTGACTCAATGATATTAGTGTGATACTCTCAGTCAAAGCATTGGCAAATGTGCACTCTAAGTGTACATTCCCTGTTCATACTATGTTCATATCCTGGGTCCCCGACTGGTTCAAAACAATTACACCATGATATTTTGAAAACATTGAATCGGTTATTCAATTTTCAAATAGTTCAGAGTCATGATCTAGGGATTGTATGGTCAACTAATATAGAGTTCTATAGGATTTTTTGTCAAATGATAGAGTGTACAGTGGAATACCATTCACTTTGCACACAAGGCTAGATAGACCAAAAAAATTAAAATCATGGGGGATGCAGTCCAGGATCCAACGGTACTCGCACTCTTCACAAAGGCCAAAGCGAGTTTTGATGGGATTTCTCCATTGATAAATGATGAATCGGTATAACTACGAGACCCTGTGGCAATGTGACGTTGATTGGCGATCGTATGGGGGACAATAAGTTTAATGTTGCCATTGGCTCTTAGCTTTTCCACTGCCAATGCAACAGAGCTCATAACCTGTTGTTTTCGGACATTGAGAATTGCTGATGTGATAATGACATTTGCATTGGGTGCTGCAGCAAGTGTTTTTCTCAAAATAAAATTCGACGGAGCCGATTGTAACTTACTTTCAATCTTGACACTGGGGGGGGGGGGTAACCATTGGGATATATTTAATAAATCATGATTTAATTTTCCAACAAAATTATACTCCTGGGTCACTGCAGTAGCCAAATCATTGTCAGTATCGACACCTTATTTATATTCATAGCCAAATGACTGTCCTATCAACTCCGTGTATGCCTTTGAAGGCATCATCATAAAGTGTATGTAACTTGCATAGTTGAATAAGTTATCGCTAGTGCTTACTAAAGTTCCATTAATAAATACATTAATTTGTTTGAACAGGCTGTGTAGAATACAGTTTTCATAGGAGAGACCATCGACAGCAGTTGGAGTTGTATTATCTGACTTCTTCTTCACCGCAACATTTAAATCAATAAATGTTGATGACAAATCAATGAAATAGTCTTAATTGGAAAATATTTAAAAGTGTATATTTTCCGAGAGGGGTTGCTGGGGGTTAAATTGTTCATAGTAGCCATACTTGACACTGACATCAACATTTTCAGCATTGAACAGATTCAATGAGGATCTGATTGATGGATGTGATTCCCTGTGGGGGAGATAAGTCATCTTAAGAGAAGAAATCCATCTTTGATCTAACAATCCTTTTCTTTTTCTGCTTCTTATTGGCCTTCCTCGCTCTTTTCTTCAAATTTGTTGTTGACGCCCTTTGCTTCCCGCCTGGATAAAGAATGATGATTGAATTACGCGCACTAATTCTTTTCAAACTCTTCCCATTTTGCTGAGATTTTAATTACTCACCAACATATTTTCCTTAACACTCTCTTTGAAATTTTTACTCGACCCCCAGTCCTGTAGTGTTGAGGCAGCAAAATTTGATGCAGCAGGTACAAGATATTTTCTGGCAAGGGGTAATGCAGAACGAAATAGCCTAGCAAACCAGCTACCAAGACCATAGCCAGACATTGTAGTACGCCCCTTATAGTAATCCAATCCATGACCTATTTGACGTGAACTCAGAGCGCCAACATAGCAATTGATATCAGGACTGACAAATTGATTTCTTCTATTGTTCATTTTAGGCGGTGTTGACGATGATGGGTCGAAAATGACATGTAATCACAGCTAAAACTTTTGTTCTTGCTAGAGGATCACCCAATTCACTTCTTAGTGTTAACTGACAGAGTTCCAAATATGAAGTGTTTACAGGAACATAATGAAGATGCTTTATATTATAGTCATGAACAAGTTCATGAGATTTTTTTCGTTCCAGAACACGTAGGAGGGGGACATTTGAATTACCAACTCTCGACGTTTCCACAAAGGATGCGTACAGAAATATGCAAGAGTCCGAGGTGAAACCAGGTGGATAATCAGCAAAAATAACTTGATCCATCCCGTAAACAGTGCCATCGTTTTTCCCATTGATCATATTCTGTCTAAAGCCAAGAACATCTCTCAGATTACCCTTGGGATAAATGATTTCAGTTTCAACAGGTGAAGTAATGTAAATTCTATCGTATTCCTTTGAATAATAAAAACAGAATGTATCATTTGAACGATTTAATATTTTTCTATGGTTAACGCTGGACAAGTCCATCTTACCCTCCCATTCAATATATCTCAATTTGAGTCGTAGATATTTGCTTGACTAAAGTGCTTTAATCCATTTATAAACAAAAAAGAGTGACAAGTCGAATATTGTAGCTTTTATATCACGCGAACGATCCTTTCTGTAAATGTCACAGGTATTTTTTAGAATAGATTTGACAAGAGCCACTTCATACTTTCCGTCATTGAATTTAATAGCGGGGAGAGTTTCATCTAAAGATCACTTGTTTTTATTCAAGTCTTTGTAGAGAAAATCGGAAATGTTGGACATAAATGTTACATAAAAATCATTGGGCATTGTCAATATCTTCAACACCGATCCAAGAATCAAAGTCAGAGTTGTATCCTAGCCACCAAACAAGTAACTGTTTCTTACCCTTGCGAATATTAGTCCTTAATATCTTTTCAATTTGATAGATTTCACTGTTATTTTTAACTTTTTGTAGTTCATAGTCATAAAAGCAGGCGAGAATATCTTCATCTTTGGTATCGCGCAAACGATAAGTTATGGGTTTAGTGTCTAGGATTTTTGCCACTTTAAAAAGTTCAGTGGATCACAAGTAATTACCCTTTTCAAAAACATTACTTTTTCTATTAATTCGAACAGTATCACCAACATTGAATTTTTTCTTCTTCTTGACAATCGTTTCATTGGAATATTGTTTAAGAGAAGTATCAATTGTATCATGATCAGAATGATAAACTTTCGTTGGAGTTGAGTTGGACAATGATCGATGAGCTCGTTGAATATAAATCAACATGATTTTATCTAAATCATGAATAAAAGCAGGTGTATTTTTCATTGTACAATATCTTGAAATCAAAAGTCGAATAGTTCTTATCAATCGTTCAACCAATGCACCCTTTATAGGATTATGAATAAGATAGAGCGGTTTATTATATTTTTCTGCTATTTTTTCACCATTGAAGTTACCAAATTTGCTGCTAAGATCCATTTGAATTTTTTTTATACGAATCATGATCGACAACAATCCCAATAGGCTCATAACTTTTGAAGACTCTCTTTGAACGCAATAGAATGGAATATGTATGGCAAGTATTTATACAGATTACATGTATAAGTTACTTGGATGGTGCGTTGTTACGTTTCTGAAACTCATCTAGAGCTAGGTGAACTGCTTGCATTATATACAGGGGGCAAAAGGCCTTAGTTTTTCGATAATGATTAGCACGAAGCCTATGATTTCTATGCAGAGTGTAACTTGTTTCATTTTGTAGATAGTCTTGTACATTTTTAGTATGAACAACAGTGACTTTGGAAAGAGTGGTGGGGGAACTTAAACTTCCCGCTTCACCAATATTTTCATAAACACGTTCCAAAACTTTTGAACGTAAACCATTTTGAACGTAAACACGTAGTGTTACGTCCACTACCCCTTTGTATACTAGTGCTTGATGGTGGTGGTGGTGACCTTGACTTGATACGTCTTCGCTTTTGTCTAGCTATCACTAGTGTGCTCCTCCTCCTCAAATCAATGTTTCCACTAGGTGTGCTAATATTTCCCAAGATTGATTTAAAATCTTCTTCTTCTTCTTCATGATCATATTTTAATGATGTTGACGACGAGGGTGCATGTTTATTTAATATTTTTGGAATTTGCCTATTGCTAATAAGGCTTTTGGGGAAGTTTAATGTATTTAGAAGGTTGTATAGATGAGTGTCAAATGATAGTAGTCCTTTCCGGTTTGTAACCATATCGTATATTAAATCAAGTAGATTATAGCTCTTGCCCTGAGCTATAATCCCTTTCCCATTGCTGTCAACTTGAATATGATCTTGACCACTTTTCATGAGATATGTTATGAGTCGTTTACTTTTTTCACGATATTAGTGCGGCATTAGATTGCCAATGCTCGACACTATTGAATCCATTTCCTCCTTCTTTAATTTTGTTCCACCAGTGATAGCAGAAGAATCCTGAGGAGATGGCTCTATTTTTGATTTATGCCACTGGCTCTCGCATGAAAAGGCTTATGTTTGTTCACTCGGCGAAGTGCATCTTGAAGTAAAAGCAGTTTTTTATCATCCTCAATATTCTCGTTGTCAATGAATTTATTCAGGTTGTTCTCAAACTGTTCCACGGGTGAGAGAGCAAGTTCTATTGAATTCAATTTATAGGGTTTAGCCATCTAGAAAAAAACTGTTTACTATTCCTGCAATTATCGGCAATAAAAGTTTGAAAAAGCTACCGCCCGCCTGAAGAAGACGTTTCCTTTTAAAATTTTTTCCTTTCTTTTTACAGGCCAATGTACGTACAATGGAACGATCTTGCTTTGCCTGTTGCTTAACTACTTCTGGCATTTTAACATAGCCCTCAGTCAAATTTAAACCAAGTTCAGATATTAGATTAATGAAATCATTGTCAATACCATGTTTGAGTATGGCTTTCCTAAGTGGGGGTTTTGAAGTGCTTAGGACGGAAAATAAATGTCTATTTTCATGTAGTTTCTTCAGTGTCATGATGGTAACTAATACCCCTATTTGCTGTTCACGGGGAGATATACTGTAATTTCATTGTCAAAAACATCTGTGACTACACGCAGATCCTTGGGTGTATTTTGATTAAGATCCAATAGGATGTAGCCGTAGGGTTTATTAGTTGCCTGATTGTATGCTTATAACAGAAATTTAGGGGCACCGGGGTATATTTGTTTATTTAGAGTTATTAGCGAGCTAGAATCACGAACAACTCTGTAGATGATATAGTAAGCGCAATTCAATGCAAGTATTCGCATACATTTGCTCTGATGAAAGAGGTTGTGTAGAACCAGAGTAATGGAAATCCGTTCATGATGAGAGCGAATAGTGAGCAGTTGTAAAATAATCTGGGACCATTGTTCAATAGATTCAGCTAAATCGTCAATAATCAGCCAAGATTTTGGTTCAATAATGTTGAAAACATCAAGTCCCTTTATGAATTGTATCTGCACCAACCCCGATATGGAAATTGCTTTTATTTTATCGTATGACTCCTGCCAAATACTGTAACAATCGTAGATTTTTTTCGCCTTTCCACAAACATTTTATCGCAATTTTTAATTATTTTAGTTAAGAGTGTCGTTTTGCCTGACATTGATGGACCACGCAGAAACGATCTGAATGGTGTTTTAAATTGATACATGTTCCCTTCAATAGTTCACCTACAACTAACTATAGACTATAGAAGTCTAATGACTAAATAATTTCCCTATTAGTAGTAGTACTACTACTACTACTAGTCCGTTCAAGAATAATGAGAAGAACAAAATCAATAAAGAATCAAATTTTCTTTTATTATATGCATAAATCAGCACTTTATAAATAACACATTGAACATGAAAAAAAGCACATTAAACAAGAAAAATACACCTTTTTTATTTATTTATAGCAAAAATACAACATTTATTTTACATAAGCACTAGAAAAAAACACTTTAATAAATAGACATTTTTCAAAAATTTATTTTTTAAAAATACACTTAAAACAATAACATATTTTTACTTTGAAATTGGGTCCCCCCGTGGGGGGGGGCTGCTGCGGCGACCGAAGGCTGAGGGCGGCTGCTGTAGCGGCCGGGAAACGTCGCGGGGCCCACTGTGGCGGGCCAGGGTGGGTTGGAGGGGGGGGGGGCATTAAATAAATTTAAATAGTGGAATTTATGTAGAAGAAATTGCTCGCCTCGCACACATTGAACATTTTTTGTGATAGAAAGAAAAAAAAAGAATTTAAAAAACCCGCCCAACCATCCACCCAACCACCTTGTACTATTAAAGAATTTAAGTTAATTTTTGTAGACCGAGTTGTTTTCTGTGCTCTACACATTAAACTCTGTCTGAGATTAGATAGTGACCGTATGGTAGTATCTTCACACCATCCTCAAGTACAAAGACTTTCTCCGATATGGCCGACACGGCATTTTTCTTAACTCTAACTGTGTAGTTTTTAAATTGTAAAGAGCGAATCGCCATGACTTTCGCTCTTGGGACTAAACTACGTTCCACAAAGTTTCTATACACACTCATGTCGAAATTATTTTTTACAAAGTGTGTAGGTACCCCCTTGCAAACTTGTTTGATATAATTGTTTTTCGTTTCCACGCAGTATACCTTCGAACCAGGAAACACACCACTGGATATCAGATCACTACCCGTTTCAGATTTTAATATTAACTTTTGATTTCGGGCCTGGCGTTTCACTAGCTCTGGGTAGAGAGATTCATCCCAGTTGGTGTAGTCCATTCGCGAGCTAATATACTCGCCATTTTACAAATCATTCAATAAATTTTTAGTTTTAACTTTTAACAGGAGTGAATAAGTGTCCCCGTAATACACTTGAACTTGTCTCTCAATCGGTCATTGTACCTTGCATACATTATAATAAAATGACAACATGACTTTTTTAGATATTTCAGTTATTGCACTCCCGCCTGCAATATTTTTATTTAAAACAACGATTCTTTTCTTACGATGTAGGAGCACCATATTAGAGTCTATGATTGAAAACGATGTGAAGTTTGGATCCGCAATGATTCGATCACAATCTTTTGGATTGGTTACAATGTCAAGGCGAGTTCTATGTTGTATTCTTTCACATATTTTACCGAAGGCTGAGTTTAAAATGAGCTTTTAGACTTCTTTTTCAACTTTCGGTTTCGCTTGTGAACGTTTACAGACATAGGTGTCAATAAACTATCTAAAGTAGGGCTTTTGGTGAAACTGGAGGGCTCTTTGAATCTTTGTGACTTTGAAACCATTGGACACCATCCATTTCAAAAGCACGTGATGAACAACGATATTCTGTTTGGGCTTGAGGTCGGCAATTAGTTTTGTTTTGAAGGTACCCAGTGCATACTCCCATCCTCTACTAAAGATGAATTGTAGGGGCTCAGAGAGTCCTTACCCACCGGTCTATTTATGCACGGGAAAACAAAGTCTTTTACCGAGTCATGAATTACCATGGGTTTCTCCCCGTCATTTTCAAATAACCATCCCTGTGCCCCATTCTCCTCAACGCTAGCAATGTCGGGGAAATTCGAAGCACTTGGATTGTTAAGCCTTTTATAATTGCCACACGGCAAACAGTAGTGAGACATTGCCGATGGGTAAAGGGAATTCATATCCAAAAAAACTGCGTCTGACTTTTCATCGGCGTGCTGTCCGGTCGGATCAGTTTTCATGATACGGTCCCCGTGAAAAACATACCCACCCCTCATTGATATCTCTACAAACAGATGCTGATCTACATCGGCAATCAGACCCATTTCTTCTTTGCGGATTTTAAGTATCCAGTCTATCACCAGATGAGGAGTGGAAAAATAATACCCTAAGTTCAACCCAAACTCCCCATAGATTTTATCCGTATTTTTGCACACAATGTCCAGAAGAGTGATTACATCACCGTCCAAGTATAGTTTACAATAATCCCAGCCATTTTTACACCCACCATTTACCCGAACCCTGTTAGCAAATTCATAGTCACTAGTGGTGCCCTCACTCTCAGCAAGAGAATTGTATACAGCTTCGATAGGCTGTAATGATACCTCATCTAGCCTCGAGGCAGAATTTTAGTAATCATATGCATATATACCCGTTCAAGTTAATAAATCATACATTTCATCATCGGGGAAACGCTGTTTAAGGAGAGGGAACTATCAAAATTGTCGCTTTTCTGTACCTGAATCAATTGACTTAAAGATTTGAGGATGAAGTTGAAAGAGTGTAAAAAACGGATATAATTCAGGTACGTGTTATCCTTGTTAATTGTTTTCCATATGAATTCTAGCACCAGCAGCTTCTCCGATGACTTGGGTATGATATTATAAGAAAACGAACCATCTACCCATGCGTAATCTACAGCTCCCCCCTTGGCAATGCGGGCCATTGCCGGTAAAACAAACTTTAAGTCGTAATTGGAATTGTGTATAAAAACCGGTACGAAATATTGCTGTCTAACGTTTAAATTGCACGGCGGCCGAAGGCCGAGGGCGGCCGCTGCGGCGGCCGGGAAGCACCGCGGGGGCCCACTGCGGAGGGCCAGGGTGGGTTGGAGGGGGGGCATTAAATAAATTTAAATAGTGAATTTATGTAGAAGAAATTGCTCCGCCTTGCACACATTGAAAATTGTTTGTGATAATAAGAAAAAAAAAAGAATTTAAAAAACCCACCAAACCACCCACCCAACCATCCACCCAACCACCTTGTACTATTAAAGAATTTAAGTTGATTTTTGTAGACCGAGTTGTTTTATGTACTCTACACATTCAACTCTGTCTGAGATTAGATAGTGACCGTATGGTAGTACCTTCACACCATCCTCAAGTACATAGACTTTGTCCGATATGGCCGACATGGTGTGTTTCTCAACTCTAACTGTGTAGTTTTTAAATTGTAAAGAGCGAATCGCCATGACTTTCGCTCTTGGGACTAAACTACGTTCCACACAGTTTCTATACACATTCATGTCGAAATTATTTTTTACAAAGTGTGTAGGTACCCCCTTGCAGACTTGTTTGATATCCTTGCTGTGCGTTTCCACACAGTATACCTTCGGCCCAGGAAACACACCACTGGATATCAGATCGCTACTCGTTTCAGATTTTAACATTAACATTTGATTTGGGGCCTGGCGTTTCACTAGCTCTGGGTAGAGGGATTCATCCCAGTTGGTGTAGTCCATTCGTGAGCTAATAATATATTGACATGAGTTTTTTAGATATTTCAGTTATTGCACTCCCGCCTGCAATATTTTTATTTAAAACAACGATTCTTTTCTTGCGATATAGGAGCACCGTATCAGAGTCTATGATTGTGAACGATGTGAAGTTTGGATCCGCAATGATTCGAGCACAATCCTTGGGATTGGTTATAATGTCGCATCGACTTCTGTTTCCTACACTTTCGCACAGATTAGCGAAGGCTGACTTCAAAATGAGTTTATAGACTTCTTTTTCAACCTTCGTTTTCGCTTGTGAACGCTTACTGACAAAGGTGTCAATTAACGTATTCATGTAAGGCTTTTGATCAAATTGGAGGGCTCTATGAATCTTTGTGACTTTGAAACCATTGGACACCAGCCATTTCAATAGCACGTGATGAATAACGATATTCTGTTTCGGGTTGAGGTCGGCAATTAGTTTTTTTTTGAAGGTACCCAGTGCATACTCCCGTCCTCAACTAAAGATGAATTGTAGGGGCTCAGAGAGTCTCTACCCATCGTTATAGTTATGAAAAGAAAAACAAAGTCTATTAAGAAGTCTTGGATTTAATTTGGTATTTCACCGTCAATTAAAAAAAAACATCCCTGTGCCCCATTCTCCTCAACGATACAAATATCGGGGAAATTATAAGCACATAGATTGTTAAGCCTTTTTTAATTGCCACACGGCAAACAGTAGTGAGACATTGCCGATGGGTAAAGGGAATTCATATCCAAAAAAACTGCGTCTGACTTTTCATCGGTGTGCTGTCCGGTCAGATCAGTTTTCATGATACGGTCCCCGTGAAAAACATACCCACCCCTCAGTGATCTCTATACAAACAGATGCTAATCTACATCGGCAATCAGACCTCATCTACATTCTACTGATCTACATTCTTCTTTGCTGATTTTAGGTATCAAGTCCATCACCAGATGAGGAGTGGAAAAATAATACCCTAAATCCAACCCAAATTACCCATAGATTTTATCCGTATTTTTGCACACAATGTCCAGGAGAGTGAGTACGTGACTGGCCAAGTATAGTTTACAATAATCCCACCCATTTTTACACGCCCCCTTTGCCCAAACCCTCTTAGCAAATTCATAGTCGCTAGTGTTGCACTCACTCTCAGTAAGAGAATTTTAAACAGCTCCAATGGGCGGTAATGACACCTCATCTAGCCTCGAGGCAGAGTTGTAATTATCATATGCATATATGCACTTACACGCTAATAAATCATACATTTCATGATCGGGGAAGCGCTTTTTAAGGAGAGGGAAGCTTTCAAAATTGTCGTTTTTCTGTACCTGAATCAATTGCCTTAAGGATTTGGGGAAGAAGCTGAAAGAGTCTAAAAAACGGATTTTATTCAGGCACCTCTTACCCTTGTCAACTGTTTTTCACGTGAATTCTAGCAGCAGTAGCTTCTCCGATGATTTGGGTATGATATTATATGAAAAAGAACCATCTATCCATTCGTTATCTACAACTCCCCCCTTGGCAATGCGGGCCAACGCCGGTAAAATAAACTTTAAGTCGTAATTGGAATTGTGTATAAAAACCGGTACGAAATATTGCTGTCTAATGTTTACATTGTACGACTGATGTGCAACCCCTCTAAAGTTACTACCCCCGATGTAATTTCCTGCCACAAATGATCATGGTCGATCACCTTAACCTCCCCTCATCCCCAACACCATCATCAAATTCTCCCTTGCAAACCCAACATATTATACGATTTTTAATGGCCAATCTGTCATCTGGTGACAGGAGCATAGAAAAGTTTGTGTAACGAAGGCGCGAAATTGCACCGTTCGCTGTTTTGATTAGACTGAACAATACCGAGCGCATGAATTCTTCACCGCCCAACGACTCAACTACTTCCAGCACGTGTATGGTATTACTGGAATCTTTTTGCGCTTGAGCGTAAGAGACCCCTATGGATTCATGTATTTTAATACGATTTGGATCTGACGAATCGTACACGTCTGTGAGTCTCACCTCGCAGTCTAAAGGGATCTTATTGCTCTACGGGAGCGTGTTTTGGAAATTCTTAAAACGTAAGATCGCTCTATCACCACTTACCGTTTCCACAGCCTGGTTTCCATGACGTTTACAGTGTTTCATGTGATACGTTAACTTTAAATCAGAGCGAAATCTTGAGAGACATATCGGACAGTAATAACATACACCATCCCGCTTTTTACCCTCACATAAAACCCTACTAATGTCTGTAATTGGATTAAAATGTCCAATTGAATCAGGCTCTGTGGGTGGTGTGTATAAAAGCCACACCCAATACTCCACTGATTCAATCGACGGAGCCCTCAATGGAAATAATAAACCTTTCTTATCGGAACGCTGACCCTCCTCAAATTCTGTTTCATACTGCAACACCGTTACGCCAACCTTAAAATAGGCAATAGCCCGTTCACAAATATCTATTCCTTTAAATATTATGAAAAATTGATCATTTAAACAATTTAAATCTCCTTTAGAAAACTTTGATCCCTCCATACCATTAACTGCTAATTTGTCCAACTTTTTCTTAGATGAATCTTTTTGAAGAGGTCTATAGGCACAATCAAAAATGCATACTTGAAACACTGTAGCCTCGCATCGAAACAGATTCGTTGTACCCCCTGACACCCCTCTAAATCTGAATGATATTTTAAAACTATAGCCCTTCCCCCAGCCCCACCACCTCTTAAAATAAAATCCTTTTTAAACCTACAAATATTAATGTTTAAACTCTCAATAAATAAAACCACCGACCCGCTACCCCCTCGTTATAATTATCCAGTTTAGTTTTAATGCTATTAACCCAATATAAAAAAACCTCCTCATAATTTGATAAAAGCGGGCAAATTGCCAATATCTCTGTGTGCAAGTATTTCGAATACAGCTCGCTCGCATTTTCATTAAAAAAATAAATTTTTAGTGTTATTTATGCTTTTAAACTAACCCCCACCCCCACACCACCATTTGCTGCTTAAGAAGGGCTCGAATCTTGTTAACATGTACACGGGTAATGTCCATGGGATTTGTTATTGTGTCCCCGGAAACCAAAGGGTTGAAGGGGTCACCGAATTTGGCACTGTAGACTTTTGTATGGTGCAAGGCAGAGTTGGAAAGAAAAAAATCTGGAAGTGGGGGTATTATAACATTACTATTACTACTACTACTACTACTGCTACTACTACTACTACTACTACTACTACTACTACTACTACTATTACTACTACTACTACTACTACTACTACTACTATTACTATTAGCAGTAGTAGTATCATTAATCACAATGGTGGGGAGTGGCATAGGATCGTCAATAACACCTCCCCCAATCTATTCAATTTCATTTGTTTGACGTGAGGTGAAATCGTCTAGGTTACTTAATATATCTTCCAGGGTGTTTGGGGATAGCTGATTAAGCCAGCCTGTATTTTCTTAGATGGAATTTCTTTAAGAGGACCCGGTTTAGATGCATTAGTACTACTCCTACTAACATAACCTAAATGCTCTCTCATAAATCTATCTGTCCATTCCGGGTCCTCCACCATGTCTATGTCACATGTTAGATCATCTAGGCTGGCCTTGTCCCCAAAACAATCATTAATAAAAACCCTATGCCACTCCATGTTGTTAACAAGTAGATTATCATCATCATCCCTAAACTCTAGGGATGGTCTAATGGCTGGTTTATGTTCACTAAAAATAGATTCTTCAGTACTCGATGGTGGTGCTGGTGGTGCTAATTCAGCGATCTATAAAAAACATGGTTTATTTTCCATCTTAAATTTCCATTACTTTATAAAGTTAAAAAACTTTGTCAATTTTTAATAGTCATTGTCCCACCACCTGAACAATTAAGAGAAACAAAGATACATGAGATATGTCTTTCATAATGACAACAGAAAAGTAATGTCAAATGAAGAAGTTTTTTTTGTAGAGTTGAATAAAAGGGTTTAGTCAGGAAAATGAAGCCTTATTCTAGAAGCCTTATTCTTACAGCTTAAGTTAGAACAAGAAAATGACGTATAAAGCTAATAGTTTTATTCAGATAATATATATAATGTTCAGAATAAAAATGCAACATACGGATCTAACTCCGGTGTTTGCCCCTCCTGATCGTAGTTCTCCACAAAACTCACCCATCGTTCAACCGAGGTAGTATGTTCTATAAAATAGACCTCTTCAGCCCCGGTTAATGGGGATGCATCCCATACATCGGATGGTGGTGGTGATATATGTTTTTTCTTTTTCTCAATAATTCGAATTTTCCTCTGTGGGATGGTGATGGAGGTGGTGAAGTTGGTGGTAGCAGTAAACCTGGACTAAATAAATCAATTGTAAGAAAAAGAACTTTTTGTCCTTCCGAATCAACAATTAAAGTGTCCCCCCATCACCCCCTCTTTTTCTATAACGATCCCTATGACTTAATACATGCGACTGGCTGATTTTAAATTATTAAGAGTGAAAAGAAGAATTGCTGAATGCTATAACATAAAAATATAAAAGGGGGTATCTAACCCCTTGGTTGGCACTAATTCATCCATCGTGATCTATTTTCATATGCAAATTTGCAAATGTCTTATAATTTTTTTTTTTTCACCCCACTCCTCCACTCTTTTTTTACAAAAATTAGCCCCCCTTGAGAAAATACATATACACTTATAAGTAGCTGATTTGAAATTATTATTATTATTATTATTATTATTATTATTATTACTCGAGATAGATTAGTGATTTAAATTCTCAGGGTTTCCAGCTATTTTAGATTTTTAATTAAAAATGTTTTAAATTTTGAAATTCTTAGATATTCAATTCAAACATTTAAATCTCGATATGTCTGATGAACACAAAAATAAAAAATTGATGTTTGGTTCAAATTTAAAATAATTTAAGAATATTGTCCGGAAAGAAACTTTGATTTACAGACAACTAATCCTGGAAGTATGACAGGATGGCATGTACTAAAATAAGTATAAAAATCGTCAGCTATATATATATATATATATATATATATATATATATATATATATATATATATATATATATATATATATATATATATATATATATATATATATATATATATATATATATATATATATATATATATATATATATATATATATATATATATATATATATATATATATATATATATATATATATATATATATATATATATATAACAGTATATACAATTTTACGGACAAATATTTACAGTCCTTATTCATACTAAATAAAAAAAAACAAAAGAACAAGTTCTTTCAACTGAAAGTAAGGAGCAACATTAAAACTTAACATCAGCAGAAATTATTACGCATATTAGGGGGTTGGCCCCTCCTCTATACCTCGGTCTTTACGCTAAAGTTTTTTTTTGAACTTTTAAAGGAGTTTATTATTCTAATTAAACTGCCTTTGTGATAATTTCTGTTGATGTTAAGTTTTAATGTTGCTCCTTACTTTCAGTTGAAAAAACTGTTGTTGGACAAATTTATATTTAATAAATTTAGACAAATTTAATTTCTGATCTTTTTCTAAAAAATGCTGGGAAATCTGGCTCCCACTCCATAGAAAATTCCCTTCCCCCACGAAAAATTCCTCCATAGAGAGATACTCCCACTTAAATCCCCCTCCCTTCCCCTCCACTAGAAAATTGCCCCTAAAATACGTGTGTATACATCCCCTAAATAGATTTTATTGTCAATTGCATTAAGTCTGGTTTCACTGCATTGCATATTATTTACAAGTCAAACTCGAAAAAGTCCTATTAACCTCAATCATAGAAAGAAATCAATTTAATAAACTATTATATAAATTTCAGAATATCTATTTGCACTTACGTCAAAAATCACAGCTAGGTCGTTAGATACTCTCCTGTCTTGAATGAATGCGTATTGGATTACACTCCTCCTGTCTTGACGGGGTGCATATTGAATTACACTCTTCATCTGGGTGTTCATACTTTTGCTCGTGTTATCAATCTTCGAGCGGATTTGGCTCCTTGTCGTTTGTGTTGTATCAGTTTCCTGGAATCAAAAAATAATTTCAGTTAAAAAAAATGTTGATATTTTTTCAGAATATTAATGGTGGGCTTGTACCCCTCACACTCCCCTAAATTAGCAATTAAAACCCTCTTCCTCCATCCCCTGCCTCTAATAAATTTATCTAGCTTTAATCGTATCAAATATATGCTTTGGCATCAAAATACATGTCACCTATTTTAAAATGCTTTTCTTATTATAACAGCTTGCTAGACGATTAACATTCGTAATGTATTTAAGGGAATGAACCTCAATTATCGTACAATGTTAAAACCGTAGATAACCCGATATATGCGAAATTGCAAATGTCTTATATTTTTTTCACCCCACTCCTCCACACTCTTTTTTTCTACAATAATTAGCCCCCCTTGAGAAAATACATATACACTTATAAGTAGCTGATTCGAAGTTATTATTATTATTATTATTATTATTACTCGAGATGGATTAGTGATTTAAATTCTCAGGGTTTCAAGCTATTTAGATTTTTAATTAAAAATGTTTTAAATTTTGAAATTCTTAGATATTCAATTCGAACATTTAAATCTCGATATGTCTGGTGAACAAAAAAATAAAAAATTGATATTTGGTTCAAATTTAACATAATTTAAGAAAATTGTCCGGAAAGAAACTTTGATTTATAGACAACTAATCCTGACAGTATGACAGGATGGCATGTGCCAAAATAAGTGTAAAAATCGTCAGGTATGTATATATATATATATATATATATATATATATATATATATATATATATATATATATATATATATATATATATATATATATATATATATATATATATATATATATATATATATATATATATATATATATATATATATATATATATATATATATATATATATATATATATATATATATATATATATATATATATATATATATATATATATATATATATATATATATATATATATATATATATATATATATATATATATATATATATATAACAGTATATACAATTTTATGGACAAATATTTGCAGTCCTTATTCATACTAAATAAAAAAACAAAAGAACAAGTTCTTTCAACTGAAAGTAAGGGGCAACATTAAAACTTAACATCAACAGAAATTATTACGCAAATTAGGGGGTTGGCCTCTCCTCAATACCTCGCTCTTTACGCTAAAGTTTTTTTTGGAACTTTAAAAGGAGTTTATTATTCTAATTAAACTGCCTTTCTTAAGTCATTCTTAAAAAACTGGAACAACAAATTAAACTTTATCGTAAAGATTGAATTATTGAGGAGAGGGTGGCCCCTCTCATATAAGCAATAATTTATGTTGATGTTAAGTTTTAATGTTGGTCCTTACTTTCAGTTGAAAAAACTGTTGTTGGACAAATTTAGATTTAATAAATTTAGACAAATTTAAATTCTGATCGTTTTCTAAACAATGCTGGGAAATATGGCTCCCACTCCATAGAAAATTCCCTTCCCCCACGAAACATTCCTCCATAGAGAGATACTCCCACGTAACTCCCCCTCCCTTCCCCTCCACTAGAAAATCTCCCCTAAAAACGTGTGTATACATCCCCTAAATAGATTTTATTGTCAATTGCATTAAGTCAGGTTTCACTGCATTGCATATTAGTTACAAGTCAAACTCGAAAGAATCCTATTGACCTCAATCATAGAAGGAAATCAATTTAATAAACTATTATATAAATTTCAGAATATTTATTTGCACTTATGTCAAAAATCACAGCTAGGTCATTTGGCACTTTTTTGATATGTTAAAAAGGGCTTAGGTTCAGGGAAATTGGATAAATCTACTATGTAGCGTTAACTTAATGATGAGACAAAATGGATTTCTTTTTATTATAATACAAGAAAAATTTACTCACCAGAACTCGCTTAGAATTCTCCATATCTCTACAAATTGCAAATGATCAAAAAATCTATAGATACAATGAATGAGCTATTCAAACTGTACAAAGTTCTAATTTGAATCTCTATTTATTAGTCAAAAAACTGAATATATTAACACATAACCAGGATGGTCCGGTTTTTTTTCTTGGTTGGGATAATGAACTTACCTTAAAAGGCATGCAGGTCGTATATATTATGAAGTAGAAATCTGACTAACGAGTCAGAAACCTGTCATCATATTATGCAATCACTCATAGAATCATAGGTGACTGCACCCTGGTAAGATATGACTGTCCTTGGTAAGATGTGACTGTCCTTGGTAAGTCAATGTACCGGTTAAACTGCACTGTATATTCATGCCTCAGGTGTAAGTTTCCATGTAAGTTTCATATTCCCTATACTATCACTACTTGCAGTTGGGTCGTCAAACATGGTTTCTATGAAATACTGACTAAGAGCATTCCGAAGATCAATAAGCCTCCTCATGCAGGCCTGAAGGGACAACCAGTGGGTCTGTCCTGGTGCAAGAATTGAGAGTGCTTTGCGTTGAAAGAACTCCTGAAATTCAGCATACCTATCTCATCTGAAAGCACTTCTGGACAAGTGGACATAGATATTTCGCGCCAAGTCTTCTAGTGTCTCGAGAAGTGAAAAGCATGCATAGAATGAACATTAGTGAATAAGATGGCATGAGCATTTCTGATTCAAGATATGGGGTACCATGGCTTTCATTAGCTTTCAAGCAGATCTATTGGCTCAAAATTGACGTTAGTAGTGTCTGCACAAAATCCAACAATATTTTGCCAGGGAATCAATTTTATGTCAATGACTTGTTTGATGTAGTTAGTTAGACCCTCAGCCGACCCATCACTACACTTAACCATATCCAATACTTAGACATAAAGGTTTAGATCTTTCTCACTAAAGAAACATTACAATGATAGCTAGTTATTTGTCATTAGTACAATCAGTGGTCGCATCAATTATCACGGAGAAAAAAGCAGTTTCGACCAACTCGACTAACTGGTTGTGTAGTACCAAAAAAAAATTAGGTCGCAAAATATTTGTAGCTTTCTGTTTACCCAGGGTGACCCCTGCTAGGGTCTGGTCTTTTGGGAATAATTTTCTTAGGAAAGGGATCAAGCTTTCTGCAAGACGTAATGGCAGATTATATTCTGTCGAAAATATTTATGGTACAATGTGGTACAATTCAGTATTTTTGTATTGATGCTTGAATTCATTCATGTATAAATAATTTTATTCACCCTGATCATCTTCGCCATCGTCAGGATAAGAGACAAACACGCAGTCTCCATTTTCCTTTTTTTCGTGAACAGACACATCCGGCTTCCAAATGTCGGACAAAAACATCTCTCTGTGTTTCTTGTTACGGATTGAAAATGAAAAGCTAACAATGAAGCTTTAATGACACTTTGGATTCAGGATGGTCGGTAATCTAGTTAAATCACAACAAAGGCCAAGCACCCAGCCATATATATATATATATATATATATATATATATATATATATATATATATATATATATATATATATATATATATATATATATATATATATGTTGATGTTATGATATTGTTGGTTATGTTATGTTGATGTTGTTTCATGCTTATGTTGTTTCTTGGTTATGTCAGGTTTCATGGTTTTGTTGTTTCTTGGTTATGTTATGTTTGATGGTTATGTTGATCGCTATGTTGCTACTCTTGGACCACAGAAGTTGGGGAATGGAATGGACTATTATAGGAGTCGTTCGTCAATGTCCGATTACGGTCTCGGCAGTTGGTTTGTTGAAGTTTTTCACTCTGCACTACCCTTGGTAAGAAAATATATTGCATCGGTTGCAACGGATTTTGCATCTTTTACATTACACGATTTGGGCTCTGGGAAAGATATTTAAGAAAGTGTTTCACAAAATCTTAGGTCGAGTGGATGATCCCTCGGCGAGCGATTGAAACAGAGGGGAAAGGTATAAAAGGCAGGAGAAAGACCCCATCATTCATTAGTCTCAAGTCAGCCGGGAAGCGTAAAGCATCAAAGAAAGTAAAAAGATCCAAAAAGGATTTCTTTTCGTAAGAAGACATATCTACCACATAGAGATTCTCACCTTTCAGTCACCTAATTTCTTAATCTTTTCAATGCTGAAAATGTTTACCCGCAACAACCGCTCTCTGAAAATGTCTATTTTCAAATTTATTCCTACGAACCGTTACTTTATCGATTTGAATTCGACATTTATAGATATAAATGTCATTGTTAAAAAGCCGAACAATGAAAAACCGAGTGCCGCCGAGGGATTATCCTACGAAAATTGTATACTACATAACTCATTTCGACAAATAGGCGTCTATATAAATGGAAATTTGGTAAGCACGAGCAATAATCTTTCCAATTATGTAGGTTATATACAATTCATGTTGATGACACCAATGTCCTATAAGTAGTTGAGAGGTATGACAAGTGGATATGAATATAAAACAAATACTGATACTACCAATATTCTTAGAGAGGCGGCAACTAAAGATTTACATTTTGTTGGAAAACTAAATCATGAGATATCTAATATACCTAAATGCTTACCTCCTAATATAAAGATTGATATAAAACTACAACTTGCCCCGTCCCAGTATATTATACAAAAAGTACTGGACGCTGCACCAGATGTAACGGTCTCTCTCACCTCGGCAATACTTCATGTACGAAAACAACAAGCTATGAGTTCTGTGGCTTTGGCGATTGAAAAATTAAGAGCCAGTGGAAATAATATTAAGCTACTTGTTCCTCATACAATTACGAAATAGCTTCATATTGCTACAGGTAAGCGTACCTATACCGATTCGTCATTTATAATTTATAAATGGCGAAATTCCTTCAAAATTGGCATTGGCTTTTGTAAAAAGCGCTAGCGCTGTTGGATCATGCACAGAGTCCCCGTATAAATTTGAATTATTTTGACTTTCATTGCTTGTATGTAAAGTAATTGTAATCTTTCCCCACAATCTATTCTTTGATAAATCCTACAGGAACCTATGTGAATGGCTAGTGTAGTCCCTAGATCGAGATTCTCAGCTGGTCGAGAATGGTATAGGTGATGACATATTTGTGAATACACATGGCATTATTGTATTAGATTTTCCCGGAACTCAAGATATGAGTATTGTCCCGAAAGGAAATGTACGGACAGAGTGTACCTTTGCTAAGCCATTGGCAGAAAGCATTGCATTAATCTCGCTAAATCAATTTGAAACTTATTTGGAAATTACTCTTGACGGCAGTGTTTTATTAGACTTGGCACCATGAACACGGAACAAATACTTGATGTGTTTAACATGGACCTCTAGATGTCGAAATATAGATCTTGTTTCCTACCTTCAGATTTCCTGGAGCATATTCAACATATTGACAATACCCTACTTATTGTTAATAGCAGTCCGTCAAGCGTAAAGATTGGTAATGCATCTTTCAAACAGGAACCAATATAGAATTTTTCGATCCGCTTGCCTTGCCGTATACATTCTACACACCTCATATTAAAAATTCTCTTGAGAATAGCGGAAAATCTATTATTCAAAATCGGAAGTGGGTACAAGATTTATCAACGAAAAGCTGTGGTTTTCATGCTCTATTATATTTTGTTTTTCGAAGTCGAATTTTATTTTTCGAATAAAATAGAAAATTTAACATGGGCTCTTATAGGAAAACGAGGTTTTTCGTAAATGTAAATTCGGGGGATAATTTTTTCGGTCTGAAAATATCAAAAGGCCCTAACAGGTCGAATTCCGCTTTGAATGAGTACTCGTTCACCTGGATCCGTTGCCAACTGTGGCCTGTAGGCGTGGCTAATAAAAAAAAAGAAAAGAGAAATGAACATTAAGTGGCTATATCTGGTTTTTGGAAAACAGGGAAGGAGTGATCGGCTTGAGCTGAAATTTAGAGGATAAGCTTCCAGGCCCTAGGAAAGCTCAACCTCTAAATTTCAGCCCGATCGGACAACGTTCAAGGGGGGCTGTGGTGGGAGGGTCGAAACTTCTGGCCCAGTTTACCCCATGAAGATAAAGTCGGACGAGGATGAAATTTTACACGTTTCTTAGTTTGAGCTTGGGCTACAAAATGCAATCCGTCTCTCTGCGAAATCGCTTAACATTGTGGTGGGTCGCCTCTTTAAAGAGGCACAAGTGTGCCTCCTTGATGTGACTGACAGCAAGAGGAGCTCTGATGCGTTCTGGTCGTGTTTATCATTCCAATTAGTAAGCATTTGAAAGAAAATATAATATTTCTGATGGAAGTAAACAGTAAATTTGAAGCTTAAAGCGAACAAAATCATTCATTTGTAGTATATATGATACTAATCTATTACTAGCACGAATAAAATAACTCATGATTATTCCCTATATTTGAGGAGTTGTGAAAAACTAGCGATAAACTAAAACACGAAATAATAGCCTGTATGGTTATTAAAGAGTTGTAGTAAAAAGCGCTTTAAAAGTGACTTACGATAGGAAAATGAAGCATTTTAAGTTAGGATGTTAATTTTATTGACAGTGATGCGGCTCAATAGTAACCGAAACTCTAAGAAACAGAGCCTTGTTAACAATAGATATATCAAAAGAATTTAATTTTGATGCTGATTCAATATATATATAAAATACATAAAGTTTCACGTTACCCATAAAAAGTTACGAGCCTGAGAAAATTTGCCCAGTTTTTGAAAAAATGGAAAAAGTGCTCCTAAAAAATCAATCGATCTTAATGAAAATTACACCATCAGATTCAGCATATGAGAGAACCCTACTGTAGAGGTTTCAAACTCCTATATACAAAAATGTGGAATTTTGCATATTTTGTGAGAAGAAAGATCATGGGTGCGTGTTTTTTTTTTCCCAGGGGTAATAGTATCAAACCACTGATCTTAAAAGGTCAGGGGAGGGCTCATTTGATCAAATATCAAAAGTTCTAGTGCCCATTTTAAGTGACGAAAAATATTGGAGGGTAGCTAGCCTTCAGTTAGTGATTGCACCCTCCTTATTGCAGATTTTGTTTAACACAAAATACTACTTTCATTTTTTTACCGGAACAAAATTTGGAGAGGTTGTAGGAGTTCAACTGTGTCACCATGAACTTTAGATAGTTCGGACATGAAAAAATACTACCAGCAGATTTTAAACGTATGACAAAGAAGAAAAAATAATAAATGAATGCTAAAATTAAATAACTGAGAATAAAGAGGGCAATGTCAGCCAGTAAAACAAAAAGAAGCGTAAACAAGTAGATCTCCGCCAAGCCTTCTTTAATGCTAAAAAAAAGATGAAAAGATAACCCTTTGAATTAAACAAAACCATACACTAATTAAATTGGGCAAGAATTATTTGCTAAGAAATTGACTAGGCATACCTTCTGACCCGATTTTTATTAAAAAATTGAGTCAGATGACCTTAATTTAAACTAAGGGAAAATATTATTTGAATCTTTTAATATTAAGTTATTGTAAATTGGGTTTACACGAATGGCTCGCGTATCTATAGTTAAAAATAGGTCTCTATTTATGTATTAATGATCTGGCTATTCATTAACGCCGCCTTGGATGCTCACTTCGGTTTACGGAAAATGTGGCGTTTCTTCGGCACAGAATTACGAAAGATTTGGCATTTCTTCCGCACAAGTTTTCAGAATTTGCCCACAAGTGCAGTTCTTGACCAGTACAAAACATGGTTAGAGCGTATTTCTAGTGCCGACCAAAGCATTCCTCTCTTATACTGCAAAAGCTTTACTTTTTTTGGTACTATATTGTCTCGTTTTTCAGTTTTCATTGTAATTTTCACGTGATTTGGGAAAATCGACTCCAGCTTTGCCCCCCCCCCCTCTATCAGGATTTTGACAAAATTACGCCACATGTGTATACTTTGAATAATATGCTCCACAAGCACTATTCAAGTAGTTATGATATAATACTTTTGATAAAATGGTACATGTAAAATTATGTAGTACGATGAGAACTCGAGTGTGTTTGCTATAACAGATAAGTACCGACATTTTTAACAGCAAGTTATAATAAGTTATATTTGTTACCATTCCACAATTTTTACATGTAAAAATATTTTCTGCTCAAAGCAATGCTATCGGAACACAAGTTGCGCTGCTAAAGTGTCGACAGTTTTTGGAGTTTCGTCAAGTTCTACTGCTGGCAGCTTTGGCACATTTTGCATACCTAATCCAGTAATAGACTTAATTTATATAGCAATGCTACTCCTTACCTATTTTATTCAATACTGATTTAGCCATATCAATTGTCTGCCAGTTTCTTTCCAGATGGCGAGCTTTAAAAAATCTTCAAAGCCATCCTCTAGTTTCTTTAAATGCTACTGTTCCCAAATTTCAAGTAAGTTTTTGCCTTTGTGATTTGCCAGAATAAATTATCCAAAAAATTATAAACAAACCCAGTGCGGACTTGGGGTGGGCTGTTGGCTGTAATACTCCATAGACTTGTCAAGTCTTCCCCTAAAAAAGGGATATTCGACAATAATTCCTTATTTATTTAAACACACAAACTCGCGTACTACTCTCCTACCATTTAAAAATATCAACGAAAAACAATAATTTTTTTTCGTTCTACAGTTGAGATTCAGCTCTATCCATCTATTCAATTAAATTTTTGAAATTTGATTTTTTTTTTCTTTTTTAGGTTGAAAATGCGTTGAATATTAGTTGATATCAGTTGAAAAAATGAAATTTTTCCTATTTTTAAAAAAAGTGGGCAGAAATACACATTACATATTACAATTCTTAACAACGTTCAAATTCCATATCGAGCTAAATAGGAAAAAGACAGAGCTCAAAGATTCCGCCGAAGGGATATATGAGTCTTCTCGGGAAATTTGGAGTCGGTAAAGCAATTTTTTTTCGGGATTCTAAAATGTAAGTATACTGACATTTGGAGTGCGGTAGATCAACACTTTTTTAGTATTTACGAATATTATGTCTTTGGGATAGGACTAGAGATGTCAGTAGTATGCTATAATGACATTTTACACGAGATTTAAAAAGAGCCTGTGATGTTGGCACAAACCTACCGAACTGGTTACATTCGGACCAAATTGATATACAATACTGGCCGAACATCATGTAGAGCGACCAGAACCAGTTACTGAAATTATATAGTTTATTTTGTAATACAGAAAGGTATCTCATTTGCATAATTCATACCTGAGCAAGAATATCAAGATTTATTCAACCTTTAGAAGTCATTTGATTCAAGTACACTCAAAGTGTTGACCACATTATATAAATGTCAATCTATGATTAGAATATATTCATCCTTTCACAAGTTGATTGATTCGATTGACCTAGCTTCACTTTTTGGCTTTGGTCACTAAAATACACAAGTACCAAATGAGGAGTATGGACAATATAAAATATTGTTTAGTATTGGAACATTCGTAAAGCTGAAAATAATAAAGTCGTAGGTGCCAAGAAAAGAATTTTAAAATAGAAATCCAGAATAATACTTAGAAATCAAGTAGTGAGGTGGTTATGGATTTGAACCCTCAAGGAACCCAACTCTTAAGGACCCCAACCACTAAGGATCCCAACCTCCAAGGACCTCAACATCAAAGAGCCCCGATACTCCTCTCCCACCCCACCCCCCAATTTTTTGGGTCCTCCCTCCACTATTTTTGTACTTTTTTTTGGAAGTTTATTTTTTTGAACTTTTGCTTTTATTTTATATTTTTTTTAACCATGAAAATTTTTTTAAACTATTTTTACATGTCTTAAAATGACATGAAATATACTCAAAACCAAAAAAATCACATTTAATATTTTGGAAAAACAAAATGCAAAGAATAGAGATATGTTAGTCGTGACTTTTACTTTTAGAAATATAATGTTCGTAGTAGCACTTCTCTTTTTTTGACTGAACTTTTTTTTACGAAAATTATTCAACTTTTTTTATATTATTATTTTTTATTCGGCTGTACCAATGGTACTCTATGACTGCTCATCAACGATACCCGGCTGTCCTAGTGGCACTCTATGGCTGGTTATCGACACTACCTAGTTTATTATATATTTTCAATCAGTAATTTTTCTACATTGGAAGGATAAACACTTGCATCATATTCTTTAAAAAAAGTGAAAAGGATTTATTCGAAGAAAGTGTGTACACATGATAAAGTCGTCGTTGCGCTAAATGCTGACAAGCACAAATACTTGAACTATGAAACAAGTACTAGTGGGGATCTTATTGGAAACATATGCGAGCGTTGTTGTTGCAGTGAAAGATTGATTTTCTTTGGAGTATCGAAAAAGTCAATGGTCATAGAGTTAGTTATGCCAGAGTCAAATTTGGTATACTTTTTTTGAAAGTTATTGTGTAAAACTCCCCCGAAGTTTGTTTTTAGTAAAACACCCACAGTAAAAAAGATCCTAGGTACGACCTTGTCTGCAGCGACAGGATATAAACAGCTTTTTCTTTAAAGAACTGTTTAAGGACAGCGAGCTGAGCAGACACAGTCCAATCGAACATTTAAGAAAATAACTTCTCTTTCGTAGAAAAAGTGACAAATAAGAAGTAAGCTACCCTTAATACCTCAAGTAACCTTTCTGGCTATAAGATGTGCATACTATATGGTATGTATTATGTATATAAGTGGTCTGTTCAAGTTTATAACTTTTAAAAAATAAATAAAATTCTTGGTGCATTTGAGCTGTTTTTACTGCTTTATATGAGCTGCTTGTTTGAATGTACGACTTGTGGTTTAAAATATAATCTTCTGCTTTTAATAAAATTTGAAGTGATGTTTTATATTAACTATGATTTATTTTTGGCTAACTAGATCACTTCCTTCTTGTAAGAATACACGCAAGAGTATGAATAACTTATAATAGTGGCAACCGGCTTTAGTTTCGACCAAAAAAATCAACGCCTTCTAGCATTTGGGAACACTTTGCGGTTTTTGAGTGTAATAATAAAAACAATTAATTTAATTGGTAAAATTAGTGTAGTAATAAGTGTCTGGTCGTAGTTCCTGACGAGAAAAACGATGACATTAAAAAATGGCAAGTGTCGCCAAAAGCGAGATGGCTTTTTTGGCCGACACTAGTGCTGGTAAATTGATATACAATACAGGTCGAACATCATATAAAGCGACCAGAGCCAGCTAGTGAAATTACATAGTTTATTCTGTAATACAGAAAGGTATCTCATTTGCATAATTCATACCTGAGAAAAATATCGAGATATATTCAACCTTCAGAAGTCATTTGATTTAAGTTCACTCAAAGGGTTGAAAGTTTAATCGCTTATCAACTAAAGGAAAGTCTGAGCAAATGGTGAGTCCCACACCACATTATATAAATGTCCGAATATGATTAGAAGAGATTCAGCATTTCACAAGATGATTTATTCAATTGACCTAGCTTCATTTTTTGGCTTTGTTACACAAGTACCAAATGAGGAGTGTGGGCAATATAAAATATTGGTTAGTATTGGAGTAAGCATAAAGTTGAAATTAATAAAGTCGTAGGTGCCAAGAAAAGAATTTTAAAATAGAAATCCAGAAAAGTCATTAGAAATCAAGTAGTGAGGTGCTTATGGATTTGAACCCTCAAGGAACCCAACCTTTGAGGACCCCAAATACCAAGGACACCAACCCCCAAGGACCTCAACAGCCAAGGGCCCCGATACCCCACTCCCCCCAACTTTTTGGTTCCTTTCCCCATTTTTTTATACTGTTTTTGGAAGTTTAGTTTTTTGTTAACTTTGTTTTAACTTTTACTTTTATTTTTTATATTTTTTTTAAACAACCATTTTTTTCAACTTTTTTTTTACATGTCTGAAAATGACATGAAATATACTCTTAACGAAAAAAAAATAAATTTGATATTTTCGAAATACAAAATGAGAATGATATAGATATGTTAGTCGTGACTTTTACTATTAAAAATATAATATTCGTAGTAGCATTTTTCTTCTTTTTTTTTACTGATTTTTTTGCACGGAAATTATTCAACTTTTTTTTATCATTAGTTTTTTATTCGGCTGTACCAATGGTACTCTATGGCTGTTCATCGACACTACTGGGCTGTACCAGTGGTACTCTATGGCTGATTATCGACACTACCTAGTTTATTACACAGTCCTATTGAAAAGACAGAGCAGACACAGTCCAATCGATCATTTAAGAAAATAACTTCTCTTTCGTAGAAAAAGTGACAAATAAGAAGTAAGCTACCCTTAATGCCTCAAGTAACCTTTCTGGCTATAAGACATGCATACTATATGGTATGTATTATGTATATATGTGGTCTGTTCAAGTTTATAACTTTTAAAAAATAAATAAAATTCTTGGTGCATTTGAGCTGTTTTTACTGCTTTATATCAGCTGCTTGTTTGAATGTACGACTTGTGGTTTCGAATATAATCGTGTGCCGTCAATAAATTTTGAAGTAATGTTTTATTTGAACTATAGTTTATTTTCAGCTAACTAGATCCCTTCCTTCTTGTAAGAATACGCCAAAGAGTAGGGGTAACGTACAATAGTGGCAACTGGCATTAGTTTCGACAAAAAAACCTCAACGCCATCTAGCATTTGGGAACACTTGGCTTTTTTTCAGTGTTATAATAAAAATAATTAACTTAATTTATTTAATTTGCAAAATTAGTGCAGTAAAAAGTGTCTGGTCTCAGCTCCTGACAGAAAAACGATTCCATAAAAAAAATGCCAAGTGTTGCCAAACGCTAGATGGCTTTTTTGGCTGGCACTAGCGCAGTTTCCACTCCGATAACCTTTTCGGTCACTTAAAAAGTGTACTAAAACTTTTAATTTCCACAAAATGCCTTCTCATGATCTTTTAGGACAATTGGTTCGATAAGTTAACCCTTTGGAAAAAAAACACCAGCAAACAAACAAGAAATAATCATGTTTCCAGGATGTTTCTTTTGGAAAAAAAAACTTTGTAGATAAGAACTCAAAACCCCCAGAGTAGGGGTCTCTGATATAATTATGATAAGGGTTTGATCAAACAGTTCGTGATAACGAACTGTAAGTAAGGAGCGACCCGGCTCAATAGTAACCGAAACTCTAAAAAAAGGAATTTTAATATCAATAGATACATCAAAAGAATATGATTCATATGCTGATTTCAAATATACAAGTTTCATCATGTTTAATTTTACCCATCAAAAGTTACGCGGCTGAAAATATTTGCCTTATTTTCGAAAAAAAGGGGGAAACACCCCCAAAAAGTCATAGGACCTTAATGAAAATCACATCGTCAGATTCGGAATATCATAAAACCCTACTGTAGATGTTTCAAGCTCGTATCTACAAAAATGGGGAATTTTGTATTTTTTGCCAGAAGAAAGATCACGGATGCGTGTTTACTTGTTTATTTGTTTGATGTTTTTTTCTAGGGGTGATCGTAGACCCAGTGGTCCTATAATATCGCGGGAGGGCTCATTCGAATGGAAATTAAAGGTTCTAGTGCCCTTTTTAAGTGACCAAAAAATGGAGGGAAACTAGGCTCCCTACCTCCCTACCGAAACTACGCTCATTTTTTTCCCCAAAGTCACCCAATAAAAATTTTGAGATAGCCATTTTATTCAGCATGGTCGAAAAATATAATAACTCTGTCTTTGAGGATGATTTAATCCCCCACAGTCTCCCGAAGATATATTATTGGTTATTGGTAAGTATACAGACGTCTTCAGGGGGAATTATATCTGGTAGTGGGGGGGTGTGGATAGGGGGTTACGTGGGAGGATCTGTCCACAGAAGAAGTGTTCATGGGGGAAGGGACATTGCTATGAAGGGGGCGCCGGATTTCCCAGCATTATTAAAAAAACAATCAGAAATTAAATAAAAAAAACAATCAAGTTTTCAACTGAAAAACTTTTCAACTTAAAACTTGTCAACATTAAAACTCAAAACGAAGAGAAACTGTTACGTATATGATTGGGTTCGCCCCTAGTCAATACTTCACTCTTTACGCTAAATTTTTTTTTAGTACTTTCATAAGAGCTATTTATTCTAATTAACAGCCTCTGTGATTAAGAGGTCATTCTTAAAGAATTGGAAAAGATTTGAACTTTAGCGTAAACAGCCAGAGCGAGGTATTGACTAGGGGTGTGAATCCCCCTAATATACGAAATAAAAATATACTAATATAGAAGTTCGTTACGTAAGTTAATTCGTAAGTTACGTATATTTATTACTAATAAAAACATTCGTAAATAAAATTAAACAACTTCCGAGAAAACCATTTAGCCGAAAAAAAGTAAATTTGATATGAAAATTTCGTTCTAATTATTCATGTACGGTGAGCCAAAATCAAAACCTGCATTAATTTAAAAATGTTCAGAAATTAAATAAAAAAAAGTTTTTTAACTGAAAGTAAGGAGCGACATTAAAACTTAAAACGAACAGAAATTATTCCGTATGTGAAAGGGGCTGTGCCCTCCTCAATGCCTCGCTCTTTATGCTAAAGATTGACTCTTTCTTACAACTCGATTTTTTAAAACAATAAAAAGCTTTAGCGTAAAGAGCGAGGCGTTGAAGAGGGGACAGCCCCTTTCATATGCGGAATAATTTCTGTTCGTTTTAAGTTTTAATGTCCCTCCTTGCTTGTTTTTTTTATTTTTTTTTTCATTGAGATCAATTTTGAAAAAGAGTATTTCCTCCCTTTTTGAAAATAAAGCAGATTTTCTCAGAGTTATATCTTTTGATTTGTAATATCAAACAAATACATTTTGTCTTTTTGATATATCAAATATAAACAGTACTTTTTTTAACCTAAAGTAAAAAATACATTAAAACGAACATGATTCTTTCTGTATACGAAGGGGGCTGCCCCTCCTCAGCCCATCCTTCGGTACGCTAAAGTTTTTCAGTGCTTTAAAAATATTCTTTTTCCTAATCAAATGTTCTTGTGTTTGAACAGACGTTTTTAAATAATTGAGAAAAAAAAAAAATTAGCGCAAAGAGGTTGTGGAGGAGGAGCCAACCTCATACAGAATAATTTGTCTTCGTTTTAAGTTTTTATGGTACTCTTTTCTTTATATTGAAGCAAAATTTGATTTTTAATTTGTGATGGTTTTTTCAATTATACCTAGGCCTACACAAAATATGACATGGGGTACCGACCCCATATCCCTCCAAAATCTTGCTGATAGATTGTGTTTATCTACAATTGTAAATTGAATGGTAATCGTCTGGGTTTTTGGGTTTTACTCCTTAAGAATTAACTAGCGGATAACAATCAAAATTTCGGACAAAATGAGAATATTTAGTCGAAATTTTTGAGGAACATTGGTTTTCTTAAATAAGTCCTTAATAATATCTTTCCTACAGAATTTCGGGTGGACGAAAGGGGCTATTATAAATGGTAGCCTGTTACCGTGAATGTCCGAAATCTGGTTAACGTCGACATTTACCGGTGAATTTCCGAAATTCCTTTTTCTTTGCTTGGATTCAATTAGCTTTGCGAGTCAGCTTTTTCAGTCTTATACAAGCTATGATGGTAAAAATAAAAGTTAGGTTAAATTATGTTAGTTTAGGTTAGGTTAGATTAAATTTGGTTGCAAACATCAGAAATGGGTGAAAAACCTAACCTAAGCTAACCCAACCAAACTTAACCTGTCATCACCAAATCTTGCATTAAATTGAAAAACTTAACTGGCAACCCTGACTAAATCCAAAGAGAAAAAAAGGTATTTCGGATGTCACATTCACAAATTTCGAACATTCACGGTAACGTAACCATTAATTTGATTAATCTTAATAGTAAAATGTGATTTTGGAAACAAATTTGCAAGAATTTTTAAAAAGAGCCTGAAACATTCAAACATGGGGTTGTAGCGAAACAAAAGTACGCCACTGGAATTGCCATTGGTGAACCTTGAACAACAAGAAAAATAACTTTTTTTGCACGGATAGCACTGATGTGTCTGTCCTTAATTTTGCTGCTCTTTTTTTTTCTTTGTCGCTAACAGGACACAGGAATATCACAGAGAGCTGTTTAAGGGCTCATATAAAAGCTAATTTTTATATCTAATTGTTTCATATAAATTGGAATTGATAACGCTCTGATAAATTGGCATATGGCACCCGAGAAGTGCAGTCTGGGTGCCATTTGCGGAATGGAAAGGCTGGCAAGATTGAAAAGAGTACTATTATAATCTCTCTGGTTTAAAAACCTAGTTCTTAGCTTTACAATCCTCCCTTTTATATTCCCCCCCCCCCCAACACTCCATATTCATAAATCGTCTGGAGAATAGCAGAACTAGAAGGCTACTCTAACATGATAGAGGGCTGTTTAAGGGTTCATGTAAAAACTTTTTTTTATTTAATCGAAATGATTAAGTCATCTTTAAGTACCATATGACATCCAAAATGGCACTTTGGCCTGGTTTCCATTTTTCTTTTAAATGAAAATACCAAAAAGAGGCTCTTTCCAATCAAAAGGCTCCAAAAAGGGTATTTTTAAAATCTAGGCTGGGGCAAAAACTAAGAGAGAGGGCAAAAACTAATATTTTATGAGAAGAAAGATCACGGATGCGAGTTTGTTTTTTTTTTCTCCCAGGGGTATTCGTATTGAACCACTGATCCAAGAAGGTTAGGGGAGAGCTCATTTGATCGAATATTAAAAGTTCTAGTGTCCATTTTAAATGACCAAAAATACTGGAGGGTAGCTAGCCTTCTGTTGAATTCTAGGATAGCTAGCCTTCAGTCCTTCCTTCAGGTGGATGAAGCCTGAATATAAGTGCCGCTTAGTGATTGCACCCTCCTAATTGCATATTTTGTTTGACACAAAATTTTACTTTCATTTTTTTACCAGAACAAAATTTGGAGAGGATGTAATGGTTCAATTGTGTCACCTTGAAATTTAAATATTTTGGGCATGAAAAAATACTGCCAGCAGATTTTAAACGCATGACAAAGAAGAAAAAATAATAAATGAATAATAAAATTAAATAACGGAGAATAAAGAGGGTAATGTCAGCCAGTGGAACAAAAAGAAGCGTAAACAAGCAGGCATTTCGACAAGGATCTCCGCCAAGCCTTCTTCAATGCTCAAAAAAGAAAAAGAAAGAAAAACTAATCATTTGAAGTAGACTCCAATAAAGTGGAAGAAGCACTAAATAAAAAAACCCAAAAAAAATCCAGAATAAATGATAGACCCTTCAGTAATTAAATTGGGCAAGAATTTTTTGCTTAAAAATGACTTTGCTTGCCTTCTG
Organism: Artemia sp. Qi Xiang Cuo; assembly: GCF_049724085.1. Classification (NCBI taxonomy): domain Eukaryota; kingdom Metazoa; phylum Arthropoda; class Branchiopoda; order Anostraca; family Artemiidae; genus Artemia; species Artemia sp. Qi Xiang Cuo. Next base: position 75,958,730 of record NC_142798.1, read on the forward strand.
ACCCGATTTCCATTAAAAAACGTGGTCAGACGAACTTAATTTAAACTAAGATAAAATATTATTTGGATCTTTTAATATTAGGTTATTGTAAATTGGGTTTATAAGAATACCTCACCTATATCTAGTTAAAGCAAGGTCTCTATGTTTTAATGATCTGGCCTTTCATCCTTGGACACTCACTTCAGTTTACGGAAGATGTGGCATTTCTTCCGCACAAATTTTCAGAATTTGCCTCCAAGTGCAGTTCTTGATCAATAAAAAACTTTTTAGAGCGTGTTTCTTGGGCCGACCAAAGTTTTCCTCTCTTAATATACTGCAAAATCTTTACTTTTTTTATACTATATGTAGAAGGGGGGTGGGGGTACCAGCCCCACGAGAACACTCTGCTGCCACCTACAACTTTTTTTAACATCAAATATGGGCATAGAGTCCCTAGGGGAAATGGATTTCTGAGAAATTGATTGCGTAATCAAAGTATGTCAATGACCTAAATTTCCAAAGGTGTTGATGTTGTTGTTGTTGTAAGTGCACGCTCTCAGCGAATGTTATGAGGTTCCAGAAATTTGGAACACCTGTGCTGTCGACCTCAATTCCCCATATCGTGAATCAATAATTCCACTTAGAAACAACAAATTAATTCCCCTTTCTTGACAGATCAATCAACCAATGACATCATCTGTCCGACCTTAAAAATTTTCGCCTAGAAACGATTCTCCAGGAATAGATCCAAGTCATTAATGTCTTTGCCTCGGAAACAATTCTACTGGTCAAACTCCAAAAGATATTAATAACCAAACGCCATGGAAACAATTCTCAAAGAAACATCTTAGCGATGAATTGTTTTAGCGCGGGAATCAGGTTTCTTTGTAATTTCAAATGTGAAAGCACAGGGATGCCAAAAACCAAAGGAACACGCTGAAATTACGTTTCGGGATTATTTGGGCGAAACCGTTTTAGACAGGTTATGGAATTATTTCGGCGAAACAGTTAGAGACATTTTAAAAGATGATTTAAAAGATGATTTTAGAAGAGGATTTGAGGGTGAAACTCTGTGGTCGTTATAATACACAAGTTCCATTTGAACAGTGTTATGGGGTCCCCTACCACAACCCCAAAGGGTTCCGATCCCCCAACCCCAACCCCGAAGGAAGCCACCGGTCCTCAAAGGTCCCCCGGGCTCCCAAAGGGCCCCCTGCGCCCCAAAGGCTCCTGAGCCTCCATTTTAATACTTTTTTTAGGCTTTATTATATCTTTTCAGAACAAATTATTATTTTAGGGAATTATTTCGGCGAAACAGTTAGAGACATTTTAAAAGATGATTTAAAAGATGATTTTAGAAGAGAATTTGAGGGTAAAACTCTGTGGTCCTTATAATACACAAGTTGCATTTTAACAGTATCGTGAGGTCCTCTACCCCAACCCCAAAGGGTCCTCATCCCCCACCCCACCCCCCAAGGAAGCCCCCCCGTCCCCCAAGGTCCACCCGGCTCCCAAAAGACCACCCGGCTCCCCAAGGGCCCCCCGGACCCCCATAGGCCCGCCACCGGACCCCCAAGGTCCACCGGGCTCCCAAAGGATCAATCGGCCCTCTAGTGCCCCCCAGACCCCCAATGGTCCTCCCCAGACCCCCAAAGGCCCTCCCCGGGCCCCCCAAAGGCCCTCCCCCCGTCCCCAAAGGTCCACAGGGCTCCCAAAGGGCCACCCGGCCCTAAAGGGTCCAGACCCCCAAAGGACCCCCGGCGCCCCAAAGGCCCCTGAGCCCCCAATTTTTAATACTTTTTTATGGCTTTATTATATCTTTTCAGAACAAGTTATTTTATTAATTTACTTCCTAAAACCAATTTAAAAGTTGAAGAACCCATCCTTTTCACCCACAACTTTACTATACTGATTTTTGAATGCTCCAACACCAAGCAATACTTTTCAATGGCATTTCAGAACAAGTTCTTTTCTTAATATCCCTCCTAAACCCATTTTGCAAGTTGAAGATCCCATCCTTTTCACCCACCACTTTAAATTAAAGATTTTTGAATGCTCAAACACACAACAATAGATTTCAATGGTCATTTAAGACAAAGTTGTTTTCATAATGTCCATCCTATACCCATTTTACAAGTTGAAGTAACCATCCTTTTCACCCACAACTTTACTTTACAGCTTTTTGAATGCCCAACACCAAGCCATACTTTTCAAAAGGAATTTCAGAACAAGTTCTTTTCTTAGTGACCGTCCTAAACCCATTTTACAAATTGAAGTACCCATCCTTTTCACCCACAACTTAGTTATAGGTTTGAAGAGTTTGAAGTTTTACCTTAGAGACTTAGCTTAGAGTTTTAGTTTGGTTAAAAGTTTTAGTTTGGTTTAGCTTTAGTTAAAAGTTTAGAGGTTTTTTTTTAGCTTAGAATCTTAGTTTAGGGTTTTTGTTAGAGTTCTAGTTTAGTTTAGTTAAGAGTTTATAGTTTTTAGCTTAAAGTCTTAGCTTAAAGTTTTATTTTGGTTTAGTTCTAGTTTAGTTTAGTTTTAGTTAATAGTTTAGAGTTTTTAGCTTAGAGTCTTAGCTTAAAGTTTTAGTTTGGTTTAGATTTAGTTAAAAGTTTAGAGTTTTTTAGCTTTGAGTCTTAGCTTAGAGTTTTTGTTAGAGTTCTAGTTTAGTTTAGTTTTAGTTAAGAGTTTAGAGTTTTAGCTTAGAGTCGTAGCTTAGAGTTTTATTCAGAGTTCTAGTTTAGCTTAGTTTAGTTACAGTTCAGAATTTAGAGTTTTAGCTTAGAGTCATAGCTTAAAATTTTACTTAAAGTTGTAGTTTGGTTAAGTTTTAGTTAAGAGTTTCGAGTTTTAGCTTAGAGTCTTAGCTTAGAGTTTTTGTTAGAGTTGAAGTTTAGTTTAATTTTAGTTATGAATTTGATGTTTTACCTTTTAGTTTCAGTTAGAGTTCTAGTTTATTTTTCTTTTATTTAAGAGTTTAGAGTTTTTATATTATATTTTTATATTAGATTTTTATTTTTGTTTATTTTTAGTTAAAAGTTTATATTTTTTTTTTATCTGATAGTATTAGCTTATAGTTTTTTTTATAGTTATAGTTTAGTTTATTTTTAGTTAATAGTTTATAGTTTTTATCTTAGATTCTTATCTTAAAGTTTTATTCAGAGTTCTAGTTTAGTTTAGTTACAGTTCAGAATTTAGAGTTTTAGATTAGAGTCATAGCTTATAATTTTACTTAAAGTTGTAGTTTGGTTAAGTTTTAGTTAAGAGTTTCAAGTTTTAGCTTAGAGTCTTAGCTCAGAGTTTTTGTTAGAGTTCTAGTTTAGTTTAGTTTTAGTTAAGAGTTTAGAGTTTTACCTTAGAGTCTTAGCTTAGAGTTTTAGTTAGAGTTGAAGTTTAGTTTAGTTACATTTAAGAATTTAGAGTTTTAGCTTAGAGTCATATCTTAGATTTTTAGTTAAAGTTTTAGTTTTTATAAGTTTTATTTAATATTTTCGAGTTTTAGCTTAGAGTCTTATCTTAGAGTTTTTTGTTAGAGTTCTAGTTTAGTTTAATTTTAGTTATGAGTTTTATGTTTTACCTTTGAGTTTCAGTTAGAGTTCTAGTTTATTTTAGTTTTAGTTAATAGTTTGTTGTTTTACCTTATAGTCTTATCTTATAGTTATAGTTCATTTTAGTTTTAGTTAAGAGTTTAGTGTTTTTCGCTTAGAGTCTTAGCTTAGAGTTTATGTTGAAGTTCTAGTATAGTTTAGTTTTAGTTTAGAGTTTTAGCTTAGAGTCTTAGCTTAGAGTTTTTGTTAGAGTTGAAGTTTAGTTTAGTTTTAGTTAAGAGTTTAGATTTTTTTTTGTTAGAGTTCTAGTTTAGTTTAATTTTAGTTAAGAGTTTGATTTTTTACCTTTGAGTTTCAGTTAGAGTTCTAGTTTGGTTTAGTTTTAGTTAAGAGTTTAGAGTTTTACCATAGAGTCTTAGCTTAGAGTTTTACTTAGAGTTCTAGTTTAGTTTAGTTTTAGTTACAGATCAGAATTTATAATTTTAGCTTAGAGTCATAGTTTACAGTTTTACTTAGAGTTATAGTTTTCTTTAGTTTTAGTTAATAGTTTAGAGTTTTCATATTAGAGTTTTTGTTGAAGTTCTAGTTTATATTAGTTTTAGTTAATAGTTTAGAGTTTTAGCTTAGAGTCTTAGCTTAGAGTTTTTGTTAGAGTTGAAGTTTAGTTTAATTTTAGTTAAGAATTTGATGTTTTACCTTTGAGTTTCAGTTAGAGTTCTAGTCTAGTTTAATTTTATTTTATATTTTAGATTTTTTTAGATTTGAGTATTAGCTTAGAGTTTTTGTTATAATTTTAGTTTAGTTTATTTTTAGCTCAGAGTTTATATTTTTATCTCTGAGACTTAGCTTAGAGTTTTTGTTAGAGTTCTAGCTTATTTTAGTTTTTATTTATTGTTTAATTTTAATATATTTAATATTTTGGAGTTTTACTTTAGATACTTAGCATAGAGTGTTATTTTAGTTTAGTTTTAGTTAAGAGCTTAAAGTTTTCTAGCTTTTGGTTTTAGCGTAGAGTTTTGATGAGAGTTTTAGTTTCGTTGAGTTTTAGTTAGGAGTTTTGTGTTTTATCTTATAGTATTTGTTTATAGTTTCTGTTAAAGTTCTAGTTTAGTTTAGTTTTAGTGAATAATTTATAATTTTTATATTATAGTCTTAGCTTAGAGTTTTAGTTAGAGTTGAAGTTTAGTTTAGTAATAGTTAAGAGTTTAGAGTTTTAGCTTAGAGTCTTAGCTTAGAGTTTTTGTTAGACTTCTAGTTTAGTTTAGATATAGTTAAGAGTTTGGAGTTTTACCTTAGAGACTTAGCTTAGAGTTTTAGTTTAGTTTAGTTTTAGTTAAGAGTTTGGAGTTTTTAGATTAGATTATTAGCTTAGAGTTTTTTTTATAGTTATAGTTTATTTTAGTTTTAGTTAAGAGTTTGGTGTTTTACCTTAGAGTCATAGCTTAGACATTTAGTTAGAGTTCTAGTTTAGTTTAGTTTTTGTTATGAGTTTAGAATTTTAGCCTAGAGTCTTAGCTTAGAGTTTTTGTCAGAGTTCTAGTTTAGTTTAGTTTTAGTTAAGAGTTTAGAGTTTTTAGCCTAGAGTCTTAGCATAGTTTTTGTCAAAGTTCTAGTTTAGTTTAGTAATAGTTAAGAGTTTAGAGTTTTATCTTAGAGTCTTAGCTTAGAGTTTTTGTTAAAGTTGAAGTTTAGTTTAGTAATAGTTGAGAGTTTAGAGTTTTAGCTTAGAGTCTTATCTTAGAGTTTTAGTCTAGTTTAGTTTTAGTTAAGAGTTTAGAGTTTTTTAGCATAGAGTATTAGATTATAGTTTTTGTTAGAGTTCTAGTTTAGTTTATTTATAGTTTAGATTTTAGAGTTTTTTAGCTTAGATTATTAGCTTAAAGTTTTAGTTTAGTTTAAGTTTATTTAAGAGTTTAGAGTTTTACCATAGAGTCTTATCTTAGTGTTTTTTTAGAGTTCTAGTTTAGTTTAGTTTTAGTTAAAAGTTTAGAGTTTTTAGCTTAGAGTCTTAGTTTAGAGTTTTTTTGTTGAAGTTCTTGTTTAGTTTAGAGTTTTAGCTTAGACTTAGAGTTTTAATTAGAGTTCTAGTTTAGTTTAGTTTTAGTTGAGAGTTTAGTGTTTTAGCTTTGAGTCTCAGCTTAGAGTTTTGTTAGATTTCTAGTTTTCTTTATTTTTAGTTAAGATTTTACAGTTTTATCATAGAGTCTTAGCCTAGAGTTTTTTTTATAGTCCTAGTTTATTTTAGTTATATTTAAGAGTTTGGAGTTTTAAATTATATACTTAGCTTAGAGTTTTAGTTAAGTTTAGTTTTACTTAAGAGTATAGAATTTTAGCTTAGAGTCTTAGCTTAGAGTTTTTGTTAGAGTTTTAGTTTAGTTCAGTTTTAGTTAAGAGTTTAGTGTTTTTAGCTTAGAGTCTTAGTTTAGTGTTTTGTTGAAGTTCTAGTTTAGTTTATTTTTAGTTTAGAGTTTTAGCTTAGACTTAGAGTTTTAATTAGAGCTCTAGTTTAGTTTAGTTTTAGTTAAGAGATTAGAGTTCTTAGCTTAGAGTCTTTGCTTAGTTTTATTTAGAGTTCCATTTTAATTTAGTTTTGGCTAAGAGCTTAGAGTTTTACCACAGAGTCATAGATTAGAGTCTTAGTTAGATTTAAATTATAGTTTATTTACAGTTAATAATTTGGAGCCTTACATTAGAGTCATATCTTATAGTTTTACTTAAAGTTATAGCTTGGTTAAAATTTAGTTAAGTGTTTCAAGTTTTAGCTGAGTCTTAGCTTACAGTTTTTGTTAGAGTTCTAGTTTAGCTTAGTTTTACTTAAGAATTTCGAGTTTTTCCTTAAAGTCTTAGCTTAGAGTTTTTGTTAGAATTCTAGTTTAGTTTAAATTTAGTTGAGAATTTGATGTTTCACCTTTGGGTTTCAGTTAGAGTTCTAGTTTAGTTTACTTTTAGTTAAGAATTTTGTGTTTTACCTTAGAGTCTTAGTATAGAGTTTTATTTAGAGTTCTAGTTTAGTTTAGTTTTAGTTAATAGTTTAGAATTTTATCTTATATTCCTATCTTAGAGTTTTTTTTATAGTTCTATTTTAGTTTAGTTTTAGTTAAGAGTTTAGAGTTTTTTGCTTAGAGTCTTTTGCTTAGAGTTTTTGTTGAAGTTCTAGTTTAGTTTAGGTTTAGTTAATAGTTTAGAGTTTTATATTAGAGTCGTAGCTTAGAGTTTTTGTTGGAGTTCTAGTTTAGTTTAGATATAGTTAATCGTCTGGAGTTTTTCCTTCGAGACTTACCTTATAGTTTTAGTCTAGTTTAGTTTTAGCTAATAGTTTAGAGTTGTAGCTTAGAGTCTTAGCTTAGAGTTATAGTTAGAGTTGAAGTTTAGTTTAGTTATAGTTAAGAGTTTAGAGTTTTTAGCTTAGAATCGTAGTTTAGAGTTTTTGTTAGAGTTCTAGTTTAGTTTACTTAAGAGTTTAGAATTTTATCATAGAATCATAGCTTAGAGTTTTTGTTGAAGTTTTAGTTTAGTTTAGTTTTAGTTAAGAGTTTAGAGTTTTTTAGCTTAGAGTCCTAGCTTAGAGTTTTTGTTAGAGTTCTAGTTTATTTTACTTTTATTTAAGAGTTTTGTGTTTTACCTTAGAGTTATAGCTTAGAGTTTTAGTTAGAGTTCCAGTTTAGTTTAGTTTTAGTTAAGAGTTTAGAATTTTAACTTAGTGTCTTAGCTTAGAGTTTTTGTTAGAGTTCTAGTTTAGCTTAGTTTTAGTTAAGAGTTTAGAGTTTTTAGCTTAGAGTCTTAGCTTAGAGTTTTTGTTGAATCTCTAGTTTAGTTTAGTTTTAGTTAAGAGTTTATAGTTTTAACTTAGAGTTTTTGTTAGAGTTTTAGTTTAGTTTAGTTTTAGTTAAGAGTTTTGAATTTTACCTTAAAGTCTTAGATTAGAGTTTTAGTTAGGGTTGAAGTTTCGTTTAGTTTATTTATAGTTAAGAGTTTATAGTTTAGCTTAGAGTCTTAGCTTAGAGTTTTAGTTAGAGTTATTGTTTATTTTAGTTTTACTTAAGAGTTATAGCTTAGAGGTTTAGCCTAGAATCTTAGCTTAGAGATTTAGTTAGAGTTGAAGCTTAGTCCAAACTAGCATAACCACAAAATAACACAATATTGCATAGAAATACCAAAACCATAAGTTAGATTAGGTTAGGTTAGGTTAGAGGTTAGGTTTCTCCACGTTTAAGTTAGGTTAGATTAGGTTAGCTTATCAGGAGCGCTCATGATAAGCTAACCTAATCTAACCTAACTTAAACTCTATGGTAAAAACTCTATGGTAAAACTAAAACTAAATTAAACTAGAACTCTAAATAAAACTAAGCTAAGACTCTAAGCTAAAAACTCTAAACTCTTAACTAAAACTAAACTAAACTAGAACTCTAATTAAAACTCTAAGTCTAAGCTAAAACTCTTAAACTAAAACTAAACTAAACTATAACTTCAACAAAAACTCTAAACTAAGACTCTAATCTAAAAACACTAAACTCATAACTAAAACTAAACTAAACTAGAACTCTAACAAAAACTCTAAGCTGAGACTCTAAGCTAAAATTCTATACTCTTAAGTAAAACTAAACTTAACTAAAACTCTAAGCTAATTCTCTAAGGTAAAACTCCAAACTCTTTACTATAAGTAAACTTAACTAGGACTCTAACAAAAAATCTAAGCTAAGACTCTATGGTAAAACTCTAAACTCTTAACTAAAACTAAACAAAACTAGAACTCTAACAAAAACTCTAAGTTAAGACTCTAATAAAACACGAAACTCTTAAATAAAACTAAACTAAACTAGAACTCTAATTAAAACTCTAATTCTAAGATAAAACTCTAAACTAAACTAGAACTACAACAAAAAACTCTAAACTAAGACTCTAAGCTAAAAACTCTAAACTCTTAACTAAAACTAAACTAAACTAGAACTCTAAAAAAACCCTAAGATACGACTCTATGGTAAAACTCTAAACTCTTAACTAAAATTAAACTTCAACTTTAACAAAAACTCTAAGCTAAGACTCTAAGCTAAAACTCTAAACTCTTAACTATTACTAAACTAAACTAGAACTTTGACAAAAACTATGCTAAGACTCTAGGCTAAAAACTCTAAACTATTAACTAAAAATAAACTAAACTAGAACTCTAACAAAAACTCTAAGCTAAGACTCTAGGCTAAAATTCTAAACTCATAACTAAAACTAAACTAAACTAGAACTCTAACTAAATGTCTAAGCTATGACTCTAAGGTAAAACACCGAACTCTTAACTAAAACTAAACTAAACTATAACTATAAAAAAAACTCTAAGCTAAGACTCTAAGCTAAAAACTCAAAACTCTTAACTAAAACTAAACTAAACTAAAACTCTAAGCTAAGTCTCTAAGGTAAAACTCCAAACTCTTAACTATATCTAAACTAAACTAGAACTCTAGCAAAAACTCTAAGCTAAGACTCTAAGCTAAAACTCTAAACTCCTAACTATTAATAAACTAAAATTCAACTCTAACAAAAACTCTAATCTAAGACTCTAAGCTAAAACTCTAAAATATTAACTAAAACTAAAATAAACTAAAACTACAACAAAAACTCTAAGCTAAGACTCTAAGCTAAAAAATCTAAACTATTAACTAAAACTAAAATAAACTAGAACTCTAACAAAAATTCTAAGCTAAGACTCTAAGCTAAAAATTATAAACACTTAACTAAAACTAAAATAAACTATAACTCTAACAAAAACTATAAGATAATAATCTAAGATAAAAAACTCTAAACTCTTAACTAAAACTAAAATAAACTAAAACTCTATGCTAAGTCTATAATTTAAAACTAAAAACTATTATATATATTTAAACTAAACTAGAAATCAAAAATAAAATAAACTAGAACTATAACAAAAACTCTAAGCTATGACTCTAAGCTAAAATTCTAAACTCTTAACTAAAACTAAACTAAACTAGAACTCTAACTAGAACTCTAAGATAAAACTCTAAGATAAAAAACTCTAAAATCTAAGATAAAAGTAAACTAGACTAGAACTCTAACTGAAACTCATAGGTAAAACATAAAATTCTTAACTAAAATTGAACTAAATTTCAACTCTAACAATAACTATAAGCTGAGACTCTAAGCTAAAACTCTAAACTATTAACTAAAACTAAACTAAACTAGAACTTCAACAAAAACTCTAAGCTAATAACTCTAAACTCTTAACTAAAACTTAAGCAAACTATAACTTTAAGTAAAACTCTAAGCTATAATTCTAAGCTAAAACTCTAAATTCTGAACTGTAACTAAAACTAAACTAAACTAGAACTCTAAATAAAACTCTAAGCTAAGATTCTATGGTAAACTCTAAACTTTTAACTAAAACTAAACTAAACTAGAACTCTAACTGAAACTCAAAGGTAAAAAATCAAACTCTTAACTAAAATTAAACTAAACTAGAACTCTGACAAAAAAAACTCTAAACTCTTAACTAAAACTAAACTAAACTTAAACTATAACAAAAACTCTAAGATAAGACTATAAGCTAAAACTCTAAACTAAAACTAAACTATACTAGAACTTCAACATAAACTCTAAGCTAAGACTCTAAGCTAAAAACACTAAAATATTAACTAAAAATAAATAAACTACAACTCTAACAAAAACTCTAAGCTGAGACTATAAGATAAAACTCTAAACTCTTAAGTAAAACTAAACTAAAATAGAACTCTAATCTAAGACTCTAAGTTAAAACACCAAACTCTAAACTAAAACTAAACTAAACTAGAACTCTAACTTAAACTCAAAGGTAAAACATCAAACTCTTAACTAAAATTAAACTAAACTAGAACTCTAACAAAAAACTCTAAACTAAGACTCTAAGCTAAAACTCTAAACACTTAACTAAAACTTAATCAAACTAAAACTTTTATTTAAACTCTAAGGTATGACTCTAAGATAAAACTCTAAGTTCTTAGCTGAAACTAAACTAAACTTAAACTATATCTAAGACTCTAAGCTAAGACTCTAAGGTAAAACTCTAAACTCTTAACTAAAAATAAACTAAACTATAACGCTAACAAAAACTCTTAGCTAAGACTCTAAGCTAAAACTCGAAACTCTTAACTAAAACTTGACCAAACTACAACTTTAAGTAAAATTATAAGCTATGACTCTAAGCTAAAACTCTAAATTCTGAACTATAACTAAACTAAACTAGAATATAACTCTGAATAAAACTCTAAGCTAAGACTCTAAGCTAAAAACTCTAAACTCTTAACTAAAAGTAAACTAGAACTATAAATAAAACTAAAATATAAGACTCGAAGCTAAAAAAAAACTCTGAAATCTTAACTAAATCTAAACCAAACTTAAACTTTAAGCTAAGACTCTAAGCTAAAAACTCTAAACTCTTAACTAAAAGTAAAGTATACTAGAACTCTAACTGAAACTCAAAGGTAAAACATCAAACTCTTAACTAAAATTAAATTAAACTTCAACTCTAACAAAAACTATAAGCTAAGACTCTAAGCTAAAACTCTAAACTATTAACTAAAACTAAAATAAACTAGAACTTCAACAAAAACTCTAAGCTAAGACTCTAAGCTAAAAACTCTAAACTCTTAACTAAAACTAAAATAAACTTGAACTCTAACTAAAACTCTAATATAATAATCGAAGCTAAAAATTATAAACTCTTAACTAAAAATAAACTAAACTAGTACTCTAACTGAAACTCTAAGCTAAGACTCTAAGGTAAAAAATCAAACTCTTAACTAAAACTAAACTAAACTAGAAATCTAACAAAAACTCTAAGCTAAAAATCTAAGCTAAAAAAACTCTAAACTCTTAACTAAAACTAAACTAAAATAAAACTCTATGCTAAGTCTCTAAGGTAAAACTCAAAAATACTAACTATATTTAAAATAAACTATAACTCAAAAATAGAATAAAATATAACTCTAAAAAAAACTCTAAGATAAAATTATAAACTATTAGATAAAACTAAACGAAACTAGAACTCTAACTAAAACTCTAAGCTAAGACTCTAAGCTAAGAAACTCTAAACTCTAAACTAAAAGTAAACTAGACTAGAACTCTAACTGAAACTCAATGGTAAAACATCAAATTCTTAACTAAAATTAAACTAAACTTCAACTCTAACAAAAACTATTAGCTAAGACTCTAAGCTAAAACTCTAAACTATTAACTAAAACTAAACTAAACTAGAACTTCAACAAAAACTCTAAGCTAATAACTCTAAACTCTTAACTAAAACTTAAGCAAACTATAACTTTAAGTAAAACTCTAAGCTATAATTCTAAGCTAAAACTCTAAATTCTGAACTGTAACTAAAACTAAACTAAACTAGAACCCTAAGTAAAACTCTAAGCTAAGATTCTATGGTAAACTCTAAACTCTTAACTAAAACTAAACTAAACTAGAACTCTAACTGAAACTCAAAGGTAAAAATCAAACTCTTAACTAAAATTAAACTAAACTAGAACTCTGACAAAAAAACTCTAAACTCTTAACTAAAACTAAACTAAACTACAACTCTAACAAAAACTATAATCTAATACTTTACTCTAAGACTATAAACTAAAACAAAAATATACTATAACGCCAATATAAACTCTAAGCTAAGACTCTAAACTAGAAACTCCAAAATCTTAACTAAAACTAAATAGACTAAAACTTTAACAAAAACTCCAAGCTAAGACTCTAAGCTAAAACTCTAAACTCTTAAGTAAAACTAAACTAAACTAGAACTCTAAGCTAATACTCTAAAGTAAAACATCAAACTCTTAACTATAACTAAACTAAACTAGAACTCTAACTGAAACTCAAAGGTAAAACATCAAACTCTTAACTAAAATTAAACTAAACTAGAACTCTAACAAAAAACTCTAAGCTAAGACTCTGAGCTAAAACTCGAAAATCTTAACTAAAGCTTAGCCAAACTAAAACTTTAAGTAAAACTCTAAGCTATGACTCTAAGCTAAAAGTCTAAATTCTTAACTATAAGTAAACTAAACTTCAACTATAACTAAAACTCTAAGCTAAGACTCTAAGGTAAAATTCTAAACTCTTAACTAAAACTAAACTACAATAGAACTCTAACAAAAACTCTAAGCTAATACTCTAAGCTAAAACTCTAAACTCTTAACTAAAACTTAACCAAACTACAACTTTAAGTAAAATTATAGGCTATGACTCTAAGCTAAAACTCTAAATTCTGAACTGTAACTAAACTAAACTAAACTAGAACTCTGAATAAAACTCTAAGCTAAGACTCTAAGCTAAAAACTCTAAACTATTAACTAAAAATAAACTAAACTAGAACTCTAACAAAAACTCTAAGCTAATAATATAAGAAAAAAAAAACAACTCTAAACTTTTAACTAAAACAAAACCAAACTAAAACTTTAAGCTAAGACTCTAAGCTAAAAACTCTAAACTCTTAACTAAAAGTAAACTAAACTAGAACTCTAACTGAAACTCAGAGGTAAAACATCAAATTCATAACTAAAATTAAACTAAACTTCAACTCTAACAAAAAATATAAGCTAAGACTCTAAGCTAAAACTCTAAACTATTAACTAAAACTAAAATAAACTAAAACTTCAACAAAAACTCTAAGCTAATACTCTAAGCTAAAAACTCTAAACTCTTAACTAAAACTAAAATAAACTATAACTATAAAAAAAACTCTAAGCTAAGACTCTAAGCTAAAAACTCTAAACTCTTAACTAAAACTAAAATAAACTAGAACTCTAACTAAAACTCTAAACTAAGACTCTAAGGTAAAACACCAAACTCTTAACTATAACTAAAATAAAATAGAACTCTAACAAAAACTCTAAGCTAAAAATCTAAGCTAAAAAACTCTAAACTCTTAACTAAAACTAAACTAAACTAAAACTCTATGCTAAGTCTATAAGGTAAAACTCAAAACTCTTAACTATATGTAAAATAAAATATAACTCAAAAATAAAATAAAATAGAACTATAACAAAAACTATAATCTAAGACTATAATCTAAAATTCTAAACTCTTAACTAAAACTAAACGAAACTAGAACTCTAACTAAAACTCTAATCTAAGACTCTAAGCTAAAAAACTCTAAACTCTAAACTAAAAGTAAACTAGACTAGAACTCTAACTGAAACTCAAAGGTAAAAAATCAAACTCTTAACTAAAATTAAACTAAACTAGAACTCTAACAAAAAAACCCTCTAAACTCTTAACTAAAACTAAAATAAACTTCAACTCTAAAAAAAACTCGAATCTAAGACTCTAATATAAAAATACAAACTAAAACTAAAATATAATATAAATTAAAAATAAACTCTAAGCTAAGACTATAATCTAAAAACCCTAAAATCTTAACTAAAACTAAAATAAACTGTAAATCTAACAAAACCTCCAAGCTGAGACTCTAAGCTAAATCACCAAACTCTTAACAAAAACTATAATAAACTAGAACTCTAAGCTAACACTATGTGGTTAAACAAAATACTCATAACTAAAAGTAAACTGAACTAGAACTCTAACTGAAACTCAAAGGTAAAACATCAAACTCTTGACTAAAATTAAACTAAACTTGAACTCTAACAAAAAACTCTAAGCTATGACTCTATGGTAAAACTCTAAACTCTTAACTAAAACTTAGCCAAACTATAACTTTAAGTAAAACTCTAAGCTATGACTCTAAGCTAAAACTCTAAATTCTGAACTGTAACTAAAAATAAACTAAACTTCAACTCTAACTAAAACTCAAAGCTAAGACTCTAAGCTAAAACTCGAAACTCTTAACTAAAACTTAGCCAAACTAAAACTTTAAGAAAAACTCTAAGCTATGACTCTAAGATAAAAATATAAATTATTAAATTTAAATAAAATAAAATAAAAATCTAACTAAAACTATAAGATAAGACTATATGTTTAAACTCTACACTATTAACTAAAAATAAAATAAACTATAAATCTAAAAAAAACTCTAAGATAATAATATCATATAAAACTCTAAACTCTTAACTATAACTAAACGAAACTAGAACTATAACTAAAACTCTAATCTAAGACTCTAAGCTAAAAAACTGTAAACTCTAAACTAAAAGTAAACTAGACTAGAACTCTAACTGAAACTCAAAGGTAAAACATCAAATTCTTAACTAAAATTAAACTAAACTTCAACTCTAACAAAAACTCTGAGCTAAGACTCTAAGCTAAAACTCTAAACTAAAACTAAACTATACTAGAACTTCAACAAAAACTCTAAACTAAGACTCTAAGCTAAAAACACTAAACTCTTAACTAAAACCAAACTAAACTAGAACTCTAACAAAAACTCTAAGCTGAGACTCTAAGTTAAAACTCTAAACTCTTAAGTAAAACTAAACAAAACTAAAACTCTAAGCTAAGTCTCTAAGGTAAAACTTCAAACTCTTAACTATAACTACACTGAACTAGAACTCTAACTGAAACTCAAAGGTAAAACATCAAACTCTTAATTAAAATTTAACTAAACTAGAACTCCTTTAACAAAAAACTCTTGGCTAAGACTCTAAGCTAAAACTTATAACACTTAACTAAAACTTAACCAAACTAAAAGTTTTAGTAAAACTGTAGGCTATGACTATAATCTAAAACTCTAAGTACTTAACTGTAACTAAACTAAACTTTAACTCCAACTACAACTCTAAGATAAAACTCTATAGTAACGCTCTAAAATATTAACTAAAACTAAACTAAACTAGAACGCTAACAAAAACTCTAAGCTAAGACTCTAAGCTAAAACTCGAAACTCTTAACTAAAACTTAACCAAACTACAATTTTAAGTAAAATTATAAGCTATGACTCTAAGCTAAAACTCTAAATTCTGAACTGTAACTAAACTAAACTGGACTAGAACTCTGAATAAAACTCTAAGCTAAGACTCTAAGCTAAAGACTCTAAACTCTTAACTAAAACTAAACTAGAACTATAACAAAAACTCTAATCTAATAATATATTATAAAAAAAAAACGCTAAACTTTTAACTAAAACTAAACCAAACCAAAACTTTAAGCTAAGACTCTAAGATAAAAACTCTAAACTCTTAACTAAAATTAAACTAAACTAGAACTCTAACTTAAACTCAAAGTTAAAACATAAAATTCATAACTAAAACTAAACTAAACTTCAACTCTAAAAAAAAATCTAATATAATAATATAATCTAAAAATATAAAATATTTAAAAAAACTAAAATAAAATAAAAAGTAAACAAAATCTCAAAGTATAGATTATAATCTAAAAACTATTAGTTATTAACCAAAACTAAACTAAACTAGAGCTATAACAAAAACTCTAAGCTAATGCTCCAAGCTAAAAACTATAAACTATTAACTATGACTAAACTAAAATACAACTCTAAATGAAACTCTAAACTAAGACTCTAATGTAAAACTCCAAACTCTTAACTAAAACTAAACTAAACTATAACTCTAACAAAAACTCTAAGCTAAAAATCTAAGCTAAAAAACTCTAAACTCTTAACTAAAACTAAACTAAACTAAAACTCTATGCTAAGTCTCTAAGTTAAAACTCAAAACTACTAACTATATTTAAAATAAACTAGAACTCAAAACTAGAATAAACTAGAACTCTAACAAAAACTCTAAGATAAAATTCTTAACTCTTAGCTAAAACTAAACTAAACTAGAACTCTAAGCTAAGACTCTAAGCTAAGACTCTAAGCTAAGAAACTCTAAACTCTAAACTAAAAGTAAAATATACTAGAACTCTAACTGAAACTCAATGGTAAAACATGAAATTCTTAACTAAAATTAAACTAAACTTCAACTCTAACAAAAACTCTAAGCTAAGACTCTAAGCTAAAACTCTAAACTATTAACTAAAACTACACTAAACTAGAACTTCAACAAAAACTCTAAGCTAATAACTCTAAACTCTTAACTAAAACTTAAGCAAACTATAACTTTAAGTAAAACTCTAAGCTATAATTCTAAGCTAAAACTCTAAATTCTGAACTGTAACTAAAACTAAACTAAACTAGAACCCTAAGTAAAACTCTAATCTAAGATTCTATGTTAAACTCTAAACTATTAAATAAAACTAAACTAAAATATAACTATAACTTAAAATAAAATGTAAAAAATAAAAATATTAACTAAAATTAAACAAAACTATAACTATAAAAAAAAAAAAACTCTAAACTCTTAACTAAAACTAAACTAAACTTCAACTATAAAAAAAAATCTAATATAATAATCTAATAAAAAAATATAAAATAAAACTAAAATATAATATAAATTCAAAATAAACACTAAGATAAGACTATAATTTCAAAACTCTAAACTCATAACTAAAACTAAACTAAACTAAAACTCTAACAAAAACTCTAAGCTAAGACTCTAAGCTAAAACTCTAAACTCTTAAGTATAACTAAACTAAACTAGAACTCTAAGCTAAGACTCTAAGGTAAAACATCAAACTCTTAACTAAAACTAAACTAAACTAGAACTCTAACGGAAACTCAAAGGTAAAACATCAAACTCTTAACTAAAATTAAACTAAACTAGAACTCTAAAAAAAAACTCTAAGCTAAGACTCTAAGCTAAAACTCGAAACTCTTAACTAAAGCTTAGCCAAACTAAAACTTTAAGTAAAACTCTAAGGTATGACTCTAAGATAAAACTCTAAATTCTCAACTGTAACTAAACTAAACTTAAACTCTAGCTAAACCTCTATGATAAGACTCTAAGGTAAAACACTATAATATTAACTAAAATTAAAATAAACTATATCTCTAACAAAAACTCTGAGCTAAGACTCTAAGCTAAAACTCAAAACTATTAAATAAAACCCAACAAACCTAAAACTGTAAGTAACATTATAAGCTATGGCTCTAAGCTAAAACTCTAAATTCTGAACTGTAACTAAGCTAAACTGAACTAGAACACTGAATAAAACTCTAAGCTAAGACTCTAAGCTAAAAACTCTTAAACTATTAACTAAAACTAAACTAAACTATAAATCTAAAAAAAACTCTAATATAATACTATAAGATAAAAAAAAAATCTAAACTTTTAACTAAAACTAAACCAAACTAAAACTTTAAGCTAAGACTCTAAGCTAAAAACTCTAAACTCTTAACTAAAACTAAACTAAACTATAACTCTAACTGAAACTCAAAGGTAAAACATCAAATTCATAACTAAAATTAAACTAAACTTCAACTCTAACAAAAACTATAAGCTAAGACTCTAAGCTAAAACTATAAACTATTAACTAAAACTAAAATAAACTAAAACTTCAACCAAAACTCTAATCTAATACTCTAAGCTAAAAACTCTAATCTCTTAACTATAACTAAACTAAACTAGAACTCTAACAAAAACTCTAAGCTAAGACTCTAATCTAAAAAACTCTAAACTATTAACTAAAACTAAACTAAACTAGAAATATAAATAAAACTCTAAGCTTATACTAGAATTTAAAGAACCAAAATCCTAACTAAAACTAAAATAAACAATAACTCTAACAAAAACGCTACGCTAAGACTCAAAGCTAAAAAACTTTAAGCTCTTAACTAAAACTAAACTTAAAAAACACTCTACGCTAAGTCTCTAAGGTAAAACTCCAAACTCTTAACTATATGTAAACTAAACTAGAACTCAAAACTAAAATAAAATATAACTATAAAAAAAACTATAAGCTAATAATATAAGATAAAATTATAAAATCTTAACTAAAACTAAACTAAACTAGAACTCTAACTAAAACTCTAAGCTAAGACTCTAAGCTAAAAAACTCTAAACTCTAAACTAAAAGTAAACTAGACTAGAACTCTAACTGAAACTTAAAGGTAAAAAATCAAACCCTTAAATAAAATTAAACTAAACTATAACTCTAACAAAAAAAAACCTCTAAACTCTTAAATAAAACTAAACTAAAATTCAACTATAACAAAAACTCTAAGCTAAGACTCTAAGCTAAAACTCTAAACTAAAACTAAACTATATTAGAACTTCAAAATAAACTCTAAGCTAAGACTCTAAGCTAAAACTCGAAACTCTTAACTAAAACTAAAATAAACTAGAACTCTAACAAAAACTCTAAGCTGACACTCTTAGGTAAAACTCTAAACTCTTAAGTAAAAATAAAATAACATAGAACTCTTATATAATAATCTAATGTAAAAAAACTAAAATCTTAACTAAAACTAAACTAAACTAGAAATCTAACTGAAACTCAAAGGTAAAACATCAAACTCTTAACTAAAATTAAACTAAACTAGAGCTCTAACAAAAAAATCTAAGCTAAGACTCTAAGCTAAAACACGAAACTCTTAACTAAAACTTATCCAAACTAAAACTTTAAGTAAAACTCTAAGCTTTGACTCTAAGATAAAACTCTAAATTCTGAACTGTAAATAAACTAAACTTCAACTCTAACTAAAACTCAAAGCTAAGACTCTAAGCTAAAACTCGAAACTCTTAACTAAAACTTAGCCAAACTAAAACTTTAAGAAAAACTCTAAGCTATGACTCTAAGATAAAACTCTAAATTCTTAACTGTAAATAAAATAAACTTAAACTCTAACAAAACCTCTATGCTAAGACTCTAAGCTAAAACTCTAAAGTTTTAACTAAAATAAAAATAAACTAGATCTTTAACTGAAACTCTGAGATAAGGCTCTAAGCTAAATCTCGAGACTCTTAACTAAAAATAAAACAAACTAAAACTTTAAGTAAAATTATAAGCTATGACTCTAAGCTAAAACTCTAAATTCTGAACTGTAACTGAGCTAAACTGAACTAGAACTCTCAATAAAACTCTAAGCTAAGACTCTAAGCTAAAAACTCTAAACTCTTAACTAAAACTAAACTAAACTAGAACTCTAACAAAAACTCTAAGCTAAGACTCTAAGCTAAAAAAAAACTCTAAACTTTTAACTAAAACTAAACCAAACTAAAACTTTAAGCTAAGACTCTAAGCTAAAAACTCTAAACTCTTAACTAAAACTAAACTAAACTAAAACTCTAACTGAAACTCAAAGGTAAAACATCAAATTCATAACTAAAATTAAACTAAACTTCAACTCTAACAAAAACTCTGAGCTAATAATCTAAGATAAAACTCGAAACTCTTAACTATAACTTAACCAAACTACAACTTTAAGTAAAATTATAAGCTATGACTCTAAGCTAAAACTCTAAATTCTGAACTCTAACTAAACTAAACTAAACTAGAACTCTGAATAAAACTCTAAGCTACGACTCTAAGCTAAAAACTCTAAACTCTTAACTAAAACTAAACTAAACTAGAACTCTAACAAAAACTCTAAGCTAAGACTCAAAGCTAAAAACTCTAAACTTTTAACTAAATCTAAACCAAACTAAAACTTTAAGCTAAGACTCTAAGCTAAAAACTCTAAACTCTTAACTAAAACTAAACTAAACTACAAATAAACCAAACTAAAACTTTAAGCTAAGACTTTAAGCTAAAAACTCTAAATTCTTAACTAAAACTAAACTAAACTAGAACTCTAACAAAAACTCTAAGCTAAGAGTCTAAGCTAAAAAAAAACCTCTAAACTGTTAACTAAAACTAAACCAAACTAAAACTCTTAACCAAACTAAAACTCTAAGCTAAGTCTCTAAGGTAAAACTTCAAACTCTTACCTATAACTAAGTTGTGGGTGAAAAGGATGAGTACTTCAATTTGTAAAATGGGTTTAGGACGGACACTAAGAAAAGAACTAGTTCTGAAATGCCTTTTGAAAAGTATTGCTTGGTGTTGGGCATTCAAAAAGCTTTAAAGTAAAGTTGTGGGTGAAAAGGATGGGAACTTCAACTTGTAAAATGGGTTTAGGATGGACATTATGAAAAGAATTTGTTCTGAAATGCCTTTTGAAAATTATTTCTTGGTGTTGTAGCATTCAAAAATCTTTAAATTAAAGTTGTGTGTGTAAAGGATGGGTACTTCAATTTGTAAAATGGGTTTAGGAAGGACATTAAGAAAAGAACTTGTTCTGAAATGCCATTGAAAAGTATTGCTTGGTGTTGGAGCATTCAAAAATCAGTATAGTAAAGTTGTGGGTGAAAAGGATGGGTACTTCAACTTGTAAAATGGGTTTAGGATGGACATTAAGAAAACAACTTGTTCTGAAAAGATATAATAAAGCCATAAAAAAGTATTAAAAAATGGGGGCTCAAGGGCCTCGGGGGGGCGGGGGGGCCTGTGGGGGTCGGGGGGGCCCTTTAGGGCCGGGTGGTCCTTTGGGAGCCCTGTCGACCATTGCGGACGCGGGGAGGGCCTTTGGGGGGCCTGGGGAGGGCCTTTGGGGGTCTGGGGAGGACCTTTGGGGGTCTTGGGGGCACTTGAGGGCCGATTGGTCCTTTGGGAGCGCGGTGGACCTTTGGGGTCCGGTGGAGGGACTTTGGGGGTCCAGGGGGCCCTTTGGGAGCCTGGTGGTCTTTTGGGAGCCCGGTGGACCTTTGGGGACCGGGCGCTTCCTTCGGGGTTGGGGTGGGGTATGAGGAGCCTTTGGGGTTTGGGTAGAGGACCTCACGACACTTTTAAAATACAACTTGTGTATTATAAGGACCACAGAGTTTTACCCTCAAATTCTCTTCTAAAATCATCTTTTAAATCACCTTTTAAAATGTCTCTAACTGTTTCGCCGAAATAATTCCCTAAAATAATAATTTGTTCTGAAAAGATAAAATAAAGCCTTAAAAAAGTATTAAAATGGAGGCTCAGGAGCCTTTGGGGCGCCGGGGGCCCTTTGGGAGCCCGGGGGACCTTTGAGAACCGGTGGCTTCCTTCGGGGTTGGGGTGGGGGGATCGGAAACCTTTGGGGTTGTGGTAGGGGACCCCATAACACTGTTCAAATGGAACTTGTGTATTATAACGACCACAGAGTTTCACCCTCAAATTCTCTTCTAAAATCATCTTTTAAATCATCTTTTAAAATGTCTCTCACTGTTTCGCCGAAATAATTCCATAACCTGTCTAAAACGGTTTCGCCCAAATAATCCCTAAACGTAATTTCAGTGAGTTCCTTTTGTTTTTGGCATCCCTGTGCTTTCACATTTCAAATTACTAAGAAACCTGATTCCCACGCTAAAACAATTCATCGCTAAGATGTTTCTTTGAGAATTGTTTCCATGGCGTTTGGTTATTAATATCTTTTGGAGTTTGACCAGTAGAGTTGTTTCCGAGGCAAAGACATTAATGACTTGGATATATTCCTGGAGAATCGTTTCTAGGCGAAAATTTTTAAATTCTGACAGATGATGTCATTGGTTGATTGATCTGTCAAGAAAGGGGAATTAATTTGTTGTTTTTAAAGGGAATTATTTATTCACGATAGTGGAATTGAGGTCGACAGCACAGGTGTTCCAAATTTCTGGAAACTCATAACATTCGCTGAGAGCGTGCACTTACAACAACAACAACATCAACACCTTTGGAAATTTAGGTCATTGACATACTTTGATTACGCAATCAATTTCTCAGAAATCCATCTCCCCTAGGGACTCTATGCCCATATTTGATGTTAAAAAAAGTTGTAGGTGGCAGCAGAGTGTTCTCGTGGGGCTGGTACCCCCCTTCTACTACTATATGGCTCGTTTTTCAGTTTTCACTGTCATTTTCCCGTGTTTGGGTAAAATCGACTCCAACTTTAACCCCCCCCCCCAGGATTTTGATGATATTACACCACAACTGTATACTTTGAATACTATACCCCATTAGCAGTACTCAAGTAATTGTGATATAGTACTTTTGATAAAATGGTACATGTAAAATTATGGAGCATGACAAGGACTTGAGTGAGTTGGTTATAACAGATAATAACCGACATTTCTAACAGCCAACTATACAAGTTACATTTCTTACTATTCTACAATTTTTACATGTAAAAATACTTTCTGCTCAAAGCAAAGCTGTCGGAAAACAAGTTGTGCTGCTAAAGTGTCGAACATTTTGTATACCTGTTCCAGAAATATACTTAACTTATATAGCAATACTACTCTTTACCTATTTTACTCAATACGGAATTAGCCATCTCTATTGTCTGCCAGTTCTCATTGCCTTCCAGTTGGCGAGCCTTAAAAAATCTTCAAAGGCATCCTCTAGCTTCTTTAAATGCTTTTGTTTCCAAATTTCAAGTCAGTTTTTGCCTTTGCAATTTGCCGAAATAAATTATCCAAAAATGTATAAACAGATCCAGTGCGAACTAGGGGTGGGCCATTGGCTGTAATACTCCATAGACTTGTCAAGTCTCCCCCTAAAAAAGATATATTCAACAACGATTCCTTATTTATTTAAACACACAAGCTCACGTTATTTTGCTACTCTCCTTCGATTTTAAAATATAAAAAAAAACAACAATTTTACATTCATTCTACAGTTGAGATTCAGTTCTATCCATCTATCGAATTAAGTTTTTGAAATTTGATTAGTTATTCTTTTTAGGTTGACAATGCGTTGAATATTAGTTGATATCTGTTGATAAAAATGAAATTTTTCCTATTTTTAAAGGAAGTGGGCAGAATACACATTATATATTACAATTCTCAACAACCTTCAAATTCCATATCAAGCTTAATAGGAATGAGACAGAGCTCAACGATTCCGCAGAAGGGAAATATGAATCTTCTCGGGACATTTGGAGTCGGTAAAGCAATTTTTTTTAGTATGTATTAATATTATGTCATTTAAAAAAATCGCTGTAGATTGTAATTTAAAGTAAGACTGAAGCGAGATAATATAACTGAGAAATCTATAAAATTATTATTTTTAACTTTAAAAAAAAAGAATTTTTTATTCATTAATGTTTTTCAAAAACTTAATCATTCAAATATAATTTATGATTACTTTTTTATTTATTATAATTTATTTAGGAACTTGATTATTCAAATGAATTTAATTATCCGTAAATTTAATTATAAATTTAATAAAAAAAAACTAAACAACCACCCGTAACTACCCTATGAAAACTCTGCCAATGTAAATGGCTTTACAGAATTACCAAACCAACTGAATACTCTGAATAGGACTAGAGATGTCAACTGCACGTAGGCGGTAAAGAAATAATAATAAAGAAATAAAGATAAAAAACTAAAACAAAAAAATTAACCAGAGATCAGAAATTCTTTTACAATCATTCTAAAGGTACCAAACAAATGACAATTTCTAACGATGACGAATGACTACTGCAGGCAGACTGGCAAGTCTGCCTTTCAGTCGGTTCCACCTTACAGTGGTTATCTGGCCATCCTTGAAAAACACTCAAAAGAGACAGCGGTGGCGAACACGGACACAAATTTCATGGCAACCTCGTATAAGTATTTCTGACACCCCATATTACGAGATTTAAGGTGACCAGTTTTTCGCGTAATTATGGACATGGAATTATTGGAATTATGTTTTGAAGACCTACAGAGCAGTGATAGATTCTGCTGATGGCGAAGCATGTCTCGTATTGACTACTAAAAATTCGTCGTGGGATCTCCACAACCTGACTTAATTCTGTTGTAGCTGGATAACAGGTACTGTCACAACACTTGCATTTACCGATAGAGATTCAAGAGCCGGCAAGGCAAAATCCATTTCTCTTGCTATTTTACTCTCAACTTGATGAAGATTGTTAGATGAGATATACATTTTCTTCAAGCGCGGAGCAGAGTATCTTGACGGGTGTGGCTTGACCAAGTCTTTTAAACCTTGAGGGCATTTTATGCAGGAAAGCCTCTTGGTGGTTCTCAGTATCATTTGAGAAACCATCGTCACTAAAAGCAGTTTGAGTTTGAGAGTGGGCTACGCCAGCTTATGTGTACAGCTATGTATGATATGCAGAAGTCGATGGATTGACCGTGTTATTGTTTGCAAAATAATTTTGTATACTACTACTAGCACTAACAACCACTCACTGCCGTACTAGACCCCCAAAGGCCAATACAGCTACTCCCGGTTTTTCTCCATCCCAGTTTATTCAAAACCCCCCTTTTTATGCCCTCCCAAGAAGTTCCAATTTCCCTTAAATCTTTCTCTACGGCATCCCATTTAGGAAGGATTTGCTTTTTGTTTGGCCCAAGATGGTCGACCGAGAAACGACAAAATTTGGCAAACTCTCATCCGCAGAACCTGTCCAAACCATCTCAAACTTTCTTTCCTTATAGCCCTAGAAAGCAGGACTGAACCACAGTTTTGTACAGCTAACATTTTAATTCTCTGACACCCATCTAGCATTACCTCCTTCGTGTTTCACAGCCCCCACACTTTGGAATCATTCTTGACTACTGTCATAAGTGTAGCTTCCAGTATTCTAATCTTGGTCCACAGACTTATTTTCCCATTCTTCCAATTTTTTTAAATTGCAGAAAAACACCCTGGTCATAGCTATTTTACTTTTAACATCTTCGCTGCACCCACCGTCTTCACTAATAATATTTTTAGCTAGGTAAGTAAAAATGTCCCCTTGATTGATCTTCTCTTTACCCAGCATCCCCTCTTCACCTTTGCTTGTTTCCAGTATTATCAACTTAGTCTTCTTAGTATTAATTTCAAACCTCTTCTTGCAACCTGAATTCTCAAGTGCTCCAACATTCATTCATTTTGCAAACATTTGCATGTGGGATGCTCAAACAGCATACTAAATTTAAGAGACTTTTACCTCCCCAATTGATATGTTCTCCTGTTGCCTTTGCTGTTCTCCTTAGTACAAAGTCCATCAATATGATCCATTTAATCCAGGATAGAACGCAGCACTTTGTAACTCCCGATTTTATACAAAACCAGATACTAGCCTCATTTCTTATCTTAACCCCTAGCAATTTTGCTCTCGTAAATAGCACTAATCCCTTTAATGTACTTATTTGGTTTACCATACAAGGCTATAACCATCGCTAAATCTCTTCTATCGGCTGAATCTAACTTTTGCCTAAAATTTAAAAAATTGAGGACTTAAGATGAGATGAGATGGATTTTATTTTAGACTAATAATTAATTCATACTTAACTGGCACTTACCATATTTTTTAAATAGCATTATGAACCAACGTTGAAAA
Source organism: Artemia sp. Qi Xiang Cuo (assembly GCF_049724085.1). NCBI lineage: Eukaryota > Metazoa > Arthropoda > Branchiopoda > Anostraca > Artemiidae > Artemia > Artemia sp. Qi Xiang Cuo. The sequence goes on from NC_142798.1 coordinate 75,984,353, forward strand.
TGGTAAGAACGTGTGACGCCTTATTAAGCCACTATTTTTGCTTGAAATATCATAATCCAAATGATGAGTCGCTTGACTCATCATAAACCAAACTCATTCACTCTTCCTACTCTTTTCTTACTTTTAAATACTATTCAACCCTCCCGAATATAAAAAAAATACCCACAAAACAAACCCAAAAAAGTAAAAAATATAAGAAACTAACAATCAAATATGTTCAATTCCCACCCATCAAAAACTTTTTTAATCTAATTTTAAACTGAAACTGGTTTTCTGACTCTCTAATACTCGCCGGGAAACTATTCCACAGATTAACTGCATAATTTCTAATTAAAAAGTAGATCGACTCGTACACCTTACTTCTGAGACTAAGCTTCCACGACATTTAGTCCTGTGCTGATGATAATCTGAATTAAACTTAAAAAAATCTCTAAGATATTCAGGAGATAATCTATTAAGCACTTGGTAAGTAAATACTCCCGCCTGATGGTCCCTGATCTGATGAAAATTTAAAACTCTAATATTCTAAAGCGGTTTGATGACTCAGGCACTTCTAATTTATATTAACCTAAGAATGAAGTATTGGACGATGTATCATCGCCCTTTTGTAAAACACACTTTTTTTCTCATAGAACTTTATCTACAGCATCTCTAAGTCTAAAGAGTATCACCATGCTAAGTAATTTGCTTCCTATAGAAACCAAGCTATTGCCTTTAAATAACGACATTCCCTGTTATCACTTTTCTTAAAGAGGTGATTCAATAAGGTTTTTCTAAAATCGCTAGGTACTTCCTTTTTTTCAAAAACCATATTCATAATCTTCAGTAATTTGGCTCTAATTTCACAATCACTAAATTAAAAAAACTTATATACCACACTATCAGAGCCTGGTACCTTATTACTTTTTAATCCTTTTATTAATTTCAATAATTATCACTAAAAAAAAAAAAAAAAAAAAATTCTTCAAACCCAGATATCACAAACTTTTTCCTTTTTATCTGTCTTTTCCTATCTCAACATGATCTGTCCATCGCTCTGA